>NW_026734941.1:0-197599 GCF_949786415.1 Peromyscus eremicus | reverse complement strand
ACTGAAGAGAAGCTACTGTTCTTGTCAGTATCCTAAGCAGAGTTGAACAAGATATGGCCCGTGTGTGTAGGATGCACAATTCTTTTGTTCTGAGCAATCTCACTCTTCTGGCCCTATAGGAAACACAGTAGAGTAGAAGAGTGCTCTTTTCTCAAAAGCAGAGTGTGTTTCTTCCAAGGTGAGCTAGTGTTTGTTTCCCAGTCAGAAATGGAGTTGAATCACATGCAGTTTTTGGTCCTACGAGCAAGAGTTGTTTTCCGGTTAGGATAGTCACTATTGCGCTCCCATTGCCATACACAGTGCAAATAGCACTCGCGTCTGTTCCCAGCAAGTACAGTGTACTGGACTGAAGAGAAGCTACTGTTTTTGTCAGTTTCCTAAGAAGAGTTGAACTAGATATGGCCCGTGTGTGTAGGAAGCACAATTCTTTTGTTCTGAGCAAGCTCACTGTTCTGGCCCTATAGGAAACACAGTAGAGTAGAAGAGTGCTCTTTTCTCAAAAGCAGAGTGTGTTTCTTCCAAGGCGAGCTAGTGTTTGTTTCCCAGTCAGAAATGGAGTTGAATCACATGCAGTTTTTGGTCCTACGAGCAAGAGTTGTTTTCCGGTAAGGAGAGTCACTATTGGGCTCCCATTGCCATACACAGTGCAAATAGCACTCGCGTCTGTTCCCAGCAAGTACAGTGTACTGGACTGAAGAGAAGCTACTGTTCTTGTCAGTTTCCTAACCAGAGTTGAACTAGATAAAACCCATGTGTGTAGGAAGCACAGTTCTTTTGTTCTGAGCAAGCTCACTCTTCTGGCCCTATAGGAAACACAATAGAGCAGAAGAGTGCTCTTTTTTCAAAAGCAGAGTGTGTTTCTTCTAAGGCGAGCTAGTGTTTGTTTCCCAGTCAGAAATGGAGTTGAATCTCATGCAGTTTTTGGTCCTACGAGCAAGAGTTGTGTTTTGGTAAGGAGAGTCACTATTGCGCTCCCATTGCCATACACAGCGCAAATAGCACTCGCATCTGTTCCCAGCAACTATAGTGTACTGGACTGAAGAGAAGCTACTGTTCTTGTCAGTATCCTAAGCAGAGTTGAACAAGATATGGCCCGTGTGTGTAGGATGCACAATTCTTTTGTTCTGAGCAATCTCACTCTTCTGGCCCTATAGGAAACACAGTAGAGTAGAAGAGTGCTCTTTTCTCAAAAGCAGAGTGTGTTTCTTCCAAGGTGAGCTAGTGTTTGTTTCCCAGTCAGAAATGGAGTTGAATCACATGCAGTTTTTGGTCCTACGAGCAAGAGTTGTTTTCCGGTTAGGATAGTCACTATTGGGCTCCCATTGCCATACACAGTGCAAATAGCACTCGCGTCTGTTCCCAGCAAGTACAGTGTACTGGACAGAAGAGAAGCTACTGTTTTTGTCAGTTTCCTAAGAAGAGTTGAACTAGATATGGCCCGTGTGTGTAGGAAGCACAATTCTTTTGTTCTGAGCAAGCTCACTGTTCTGGCCCTATAGGAAACACAGTAGAGTAGAAGAGTGCTCTTTTCTCAAAAGCAGAGTGTGTTTCTTCCAAGGCGAGCTAGTGTTTGTTTCCCAGTCAGAAATGGAGTTGAATCACATGCAGTTTTTGGTCCTACGAGCAAGAGTTGTTTTCCGGTAAGGAGAGTCACTATTGGGCTCCCATTGCCATACACAGTGCAAATAGCACTCGCGTCTGTTCCCAGCAAGTACAGTGTACTGGACTGAAGGGAAGCTACTGTTCTTGTCAGTTTCCTAACCAGAGTTGAACTAGATAAAACCCATGTGTGTAGGAAGCACAGTTCTTTTGTTCTGAGCAAGCTCACTCTTCTGGCCCTATGGGAAACACAATAGAGCAGAAGAGTGCTCTTTTTTCAAAAGCAGAGTGTGTTTCTTCTAAGGCGAGCTAGTGTTTGTTTCCCAGTCAGAAATGGAGTTGAATCTCATGCAGTTTTTGGTCCTACGAGCAAGAGTTGTGTTTTGGTAAGGAGAGTCACTATTGCGCTCCCATTGCCATACACAGCGCAAATAGCACTCGCGTCTGTTCCCAGCAACTATAGTGTACTGGACTGAAGAGAAGCTACTGTTCTTGTCAGTATCCTAAGCAGAGTTGAACAAGATATGGCCCGTGTGTGTAGGATGCACAATTCTTTTGTTCTGAGCAATCTCACTCTTCTGGCCCTATAGGAAACACAGTAGAGTAGAAGAGTGCTCTTTTCTCAAAAGCAGAGTGTGTTTCTTCCAAGGTGAGCTAGTGTTTGTTTCCCAGTCAGAAATGGAGTTGAATCACATGCAGTTTTTGGTCCTACGAGCAAGAGTTGTTTTCCGGTTAGGATAGTCACTATTGCGCTCCCATTGCCATACACAGTGCAAATAGCACTCGCGTCTGTTCCCAGCAAGTACAGTGTACTGGACTGAAGAGAAGCTACTGTTTTTGTCAGTTTCCTAAGAAGAGTTGAACTAGATATGGCCCGTGTGTGTAGGAAGCACAATTCTTTTGTTCTGAGCAAGCTCACTGTTCTGGCCCTATAGGAAACACAGTAGAGTAGAAGAGTGGTCTTTTCTCAAAAGCAGAGTGTGTTTCTTCCAAGGCGAGCTAGTGTTTGTTTCCCAGTCAGAAATGGAGTTGAATCACATGCAGTTTTTGGTCCTACGAGCAAGAGTTGTTTTCCGGTAAGGAGAGTCACTATTGGGCTCCCATTGCCATACACAGTGCAAATAGCACTCGCGTCTGTTCCCAGCAAGTACAGTGTACTGGACTGAAGAGAAGCTACTGTTCTTGTCAGTTTCCTAACCAGAGTTGAACTAGATATGGGCCGTGTGTGTAGAAAGCACAGTTCTATTGTTCTGAGCAAGCTCACTGTTCTGGCCCTATAGGAAACACAGTAGAGTAGAAGAGTGCTCTTTTCTCAAAAGCAGAGTGTGTGTCTTCCAAGGCGAGCTAGTGTTTGTTTCCCAGTCAGAAATGGAGTTGAATCACATGCAGTTTTTGGTCCTATGAGAAAGAGTTGTTTTCTGGTAAGGAGAGTCACTATTGCGCTCCCATTGCCATACACAGTGCAAATAGCACTCGTGTCTGTTCCCAGCAAGTACAGAGTACTGGACTGAAGAGAAGCTACTGTTCTTGTCAGTTTCCTAAGCAGAGTTGAACTAGATATGGCCCGTGTGTGTAGGAAGCACAGTTCTTTTGTTCTGAGCAAGCTCACTGTTCTGGCATATAGGAAACACAGTAGAGTAGAAGAGTGCTCTTTTCTCAAAAGCAGAGTGTGTTTCTTGTAAGGCGAGCTAGTGTTTGTTTCCCAGTCAGAAATAGAGTTGAATCACATGCAGTTATCGGTCCTACGAGCAAGAGTTGTTTTCTGGTAAGGAGAGTCACTATTGGGCTCCCATTGCCATACACAGCGCAAATAGCACTCGCGTCTGTTCCCAGCAACTACAGTGTACTGGACTGAAGAGAAGGTACTGTTCTTGTCAGTTTCCTAAGCAGAGTTGAACTAGATATGGCCCGTGTGTGTAGGAAGCACAGTTCTTTTGTTCTGAGCAAGCTCACAGTTCTGGCCCTATAGGAAACACAGTAGAGTAGAAGAGTGGTCTTTTCTCAAAAGCAGAGTGTGTTTCTTCTAAGGCGAGCTAGTGTTTGTTTCCCAGTCAGAAATGGAGTTGAATCACATGCAGTTTTTGGTCCTATGAGCAAGAGTTGTTTTCTGGTAAGGAAAGTCACTATTGCGCTCCCATTGCCATACACAGTGCAAATAGCACTCGCGTCTGTTCCCAGCAAGTACAGTGTACTGGACTGAAGAGAAGGTACTGTTCTTGTCAGTTTCCTAAGAAGAGTTGAACAAGATATGGCCCGTGTGTGTAGGATGCACAATTCTTTTGTTCTGAGCAATCTCACTCTTCTGGCCCTATAGGAAACACAGTAGAGTAGAAGAGTGCTCTTTTCTCAAAAGCAGAGTGTGTTTCTTCCAAGGTGAGCTAGTGTTTGTTTCCCAGTCAGAAATGGAGTTGAATCACATGCAGTTTTTGGTCCTACGAGCAAGAGTTGTTTTCCGGTTAGGATAGTCACTATTGCGCTCCCATTGCCATACACAGTGCAAATAGCACTCGCGTCTGTTCCCGCAAGTACAGTGTACTGGACTGAAGAGAAGCTACTGTTTTTGTCAGTTTCCTAAGAAGAGTTGAACTAGATATGGCCCGTGTGTGTAGGAAGCACAATTCTTTTGTTCTGAGCAAGCTCACTGTTCTGGCCCTATAGGAAACACAGTAGAGTAGAAGAGTGGTCTTTTCTCAAAAGCAGAGTGTGTTTCTTCCAAGGCGAGCTAGTGTTTGTTTCCCAGTCAGAAATGGAGTTGAATCACATGCAGTTTTTGGTCCTACGAGCAAGAGTTGTTTTCCGGTAAGGAGAGTCACTATTGGGCTCCCATTGCCATACACAGTGCAAATAGCACTCGCGTCTGTTCCCAGCAAGTACAGTGTACTGGACTGAAGAGAAGCTACTGTTCTTGTCAGTTTCCTAACCAGAGTTGAACTAGATATGGGCCGTGTGTGTAGAAAGCACAGTTCTATTGTTCTGAGCAAGCTCACTGTTCTGGCCCTATAGGAAACACAGTAGAGTAGAAGAGTGCTCTTTTCTCAAAAGCAGAGTGTGTGTCTTCCAAGGCGAGCTAGTGTTTGTTTCTCAGTCAGAAATGGAGTTGAATCACATGCAGTTTTTGGTCCTATGAGAAAGAGTTGTTTTCTGGTAAGGAGAGTCACTATTGCGCTCCCATTGCCATACACAGTGCAAATAGCACTCGTGTCTGTTCCCAGCAAGTACAGAGTACTGGACTGAAGAGAAGCTACTTTTCTTGTCAGTTTCCTAAGCAGAGTTGAACTAGATATGGCCCGTGTGTGTAGGAAGCACAGTTCTTTTGTTCTGAGCAAGCTCACTCTTCTGGCCCTATAGGAAACACAGTAGAGCAGAAGAGTGCTCTTTTCTCAAAAGCAGAGTGTGTTTCTCGTGAGGCGAGCTAGTGTTTGTTTCCCAGTGAGAAAAGGAGTTGAATCACATGCAGTTTTTCGTCCTACGAGCAAGAGTTGTTCTCTGGTAAGGAGAGTCACTATTGCGCTCCCATTGCCATACACAGTGCAAATAGCACTCGCGTCTGTTCCCACCAAGTACAGTGTACTAGACTGAAGAGAAGCTACCGTTCTTGTCAGTTTCCTAAGCAGAGTTGAACTAGATAAGGGCCGTGTGTGTAGAAAGCACAATTCTATTTTTTTGAGCAAGCTCACTGTTCTGGCCCTATAGGAAACACAAGAGAGTAGAAGAGTGCTCTTTTCTCAAAAGCAGAGTGTGTTTTTTCCAAGGCGAGCTAGTGTTTGTTTCTCAGTCAGAAATGGAGTTGAATCACATGCAGTTTTTGGTCCTATGAGCAAGAGTTGTTTTCTGGTAAGGAGAGTCACTATTGTGCTCCCATTGCCATACACAGTGCAAATAGCACTTGCGTCTGTTCCCAGCAAGTACAGAGTACTGGACTGAAGAGAAGCTACTGTTCTTGTCAGTTTCCTAAGCAGAGTTGAACTAGATATGGCCCGTGTGTGTAGGAAGCACATTTCTTTTGTTCTGAGCAAGCTCACTCTTCTGGCCCTATAGGAAACACAGTAGAGCAGAAGACTGCTCTTTTCTCAAAAGCAGAGTGTGTTTCTCGTGAGGCGAGCTAGTGTTTGTTTCCCAGTCAGAAAAGGAGTTAAATCACATGCAGTTATCGGTCCTACGAGCAAGAGTTGTTCTCTGGTAAGGAGAGTCACTATTGCGCTCCCATTGCCATACACAGTGCAAATAGCACTCGCGTCTGTTCCCACCAAGTACAGTGTACTAGACTGAAGAGAAGCTACTGTTCTTGTCAGTTTCCTAAGCAGAGTTGAACTAGATATGGGCCGTGTGTGTAGAAAGCACAGTTCTATTTTTTTGAGCAAGCTCACTGTTCTGGCCCTATAGGAAACACAAGAGAGTAGAAGAGTGCTCTTTTCTCAAAAGCAGAGTGTGTTTTTTCCAAGGCGAGCTAGTGTTTGTTTCTCAGTCAGAAATGGAGTTGAATCACATGCTGTTTTTGGTCCTATGAGCAAGAGTTGTTTTCTGGTAAGGAGAGTCACTATTGTGCTCCCATTGCCATACACAGTGCAAATAGCACTTGCGTCTGTTCCCAGCAAGTACAGAGTACTGGACTGAAGAGAAGCTACTGTTCTTGTCAGTTTCCTAAACAGAGTTGAACTAGATATGGCCCATGTGTGTAGGAAGCACATTTCTTTTGTTCTGAGCAAGCTCACTCTTCTGGCCCTATAGGAAACACAGTAGAGCAGAAGAGTGCTCTTTTCTCAAAAGCAGAGTGTGTTTCTCGTGAGGCGAGCTAGCGTTTGTTTCTCAGTCAGAAAAGGAGTTGAATCACATGCAGTTTTTCGTCCTACGAGCAAGAGTTGTTCTCTGGTAAGGAGAGTCACTATTGCGCTCCCATTGGCATACACAGTGCAAATAGCACTCGCGTCTGTTCCCACCAAGTGCAGTGTACTAGTCTGAAGAGAAGCTACTGTTCTTGTCAGTTTCCTAAGCAGAGTTGAACTAGATATGGGCCGTGTGTGTAGAAAGCACAGTTCTATTTTTTTGAGCAAGCTCACTGTTCTGGCCCTTTAGGAAACACAAGAGAGTAGAAGAGTGCTCTTTTCTCAAAAGCAGAGTGTGTTTTTTCCAAGGCGAGCTAGTGTTTGTTTCTCAGTCAGAAATGGAGTTGAATCACATGCAGTTTTTGGTCCTATGAGCAAGAGTTGCTTTCTGGTAAGGAGAGTCACTATTGTGCTCCCATTGCAATACACAGTGCAAATAGCACTCGAGTCTGTTCCCAGCAAGTACAGAGTACTGGACTGAAGAGAAGCTACTGTTCTTGTCAGTTTCCTAAGCAGAGTTGAACTAGATATGGGCCGTGTGTGTAGAAAGCACAGTTCTTTTGTTCTGAGCAAGCTCACTGTTCTGGCCCTATAGGAAACACAGTAGAGTAGAAGAGTGCTCTTTTCTCAAAAGCACAGTGTGTTTCTTGTAAGGCGAGCTAGTGTTTGTTTCCCAGTCAGAAATGGAGTTGAATCACATGCAGTTATCGGTCCTACGAGCAAGAGTTGTTTTCTGGTAAGGAGAGTCACTATTGGGCTCCCATTGCCATACACAGCGCAAATAGCACTCGCGACTGTTCCCAGCAACTACAGTGTACTGGACTGAAGAGAAGCTACTGTTCTTGTCAGAATCCTAAGCAGAGTTGAACTAGATATGGCCCGTGTGTGTAGGAAGCACAGTTCTTTTGTTCTGAGCAAGCTCACAGTTCTGGCCCTATAGGAAACACAGTAGAGTAGAAGAGTGGTCTTTTCTCAAAAGCAGAGTGTGTTTCTTCTAAGGCGAGCTAGTGTTTGTTTCCCAGTCAGAAATGGAGTTGAATCACATGCAGTTTTTGGTCCTATGAGCAAGAGTTGTTTTCTGGTAAGGAAAGTCACTATTGCGCTCCCATTGCCATACACAGTGCAAATAGCACTCGCGTCTGTTCCCAGCAAGTACAGTGTACTGGACTGAAGAGAAGGTACTGTTCTTGTCAGTTTCCTAAGAAGAGTTGAACAAGATATGGCCCGTGTGTGTAGGATGCACAATTCTTTTGTTCTGAGCAATCTCACTCTTCTGGCCCTATAGGAAACACAGTAGAGTAGAAGAGTGCTCTTTTCTCAAAAGCAGAGTGTGTTTCTTCCAAGGTGAGCTAGTGTTTGTTTCCCAGTCAGAAATGGAGTTGAATCACATGCTGTTTTTGGTCCTACGAGCAAGAGTTGTTTTCCGGTTAGGAGAGTCACTATTGTGCTCCCATTGACATTCACAGTGCAAATAGCACTTGCGTCTGTTCCCAGCAAGTACAGAGTACTGGACTGAAGAGAAGCTACTGTTCTTGTCAGTTTCCTAAGCAGAGTTGAACTAGATATGGCCCGTGTGTGTAGGAAGCACATTTCTTTTGTTCTGAGCAAGCTCACTCTTCTGGCCCTATAGGAAACACAGTAGAGCAGAAGAGTGCTCTTTTCTCAAAAGCAGAGTGTGTTTCTCGTGAGGCGAGCTAGTGTTTGTTTCCCAGTCAGAAAAGGAGTTGAATCACATGCAGTTATCGGTCCTACGAGCAAGAGTTGTTCTCTGGTAAGGAGAGTCACTATTGCGCTCCCATTGCCATACACAGTGCAAATAGCACTCGCGTCTGTTCCCACCATATACAGTGTACTTGACTGACGAGAAGCTACTGTTCTTGTCAGTTTCCTAATCAGAGTTGAACTAGATATGGCCCGTGTGTGTAGGAAGCACAGTTCTTTTGTTCTGAGCAAGCTCACTGTTCTGGCATATAGGAAACACAGTAGAGTAGAAGAGTGCTCTTTTCTCAAAAGCAGAGTGTGTTTCTTGTAAGGCGAGCTAGTGTTTGTTTCCCAGTCAGAAATGGAGTTGAATCACATGCAGTTATCGGTCCTACGAGCAAGAGTTGTTTTCTGGTAAGGAGAGTCACTATTGGGCTCCCATTGCCATACACAGCGCAAATAGCACTCGCGTCTGTTCCCAGCAACTACAGTGTACTGGACTGAAGAGAAGGTACTGTTCTTGTCAGTTTCCTAAGAAGAGTTGAACAAGATATGGCCCGTGTGTGTAGGATGCACAATTCTTTTGTTCTGAGCAATCTCACTCTTCTGGCCCTATAGGAAACACAGTAGAGTAGAAGAGTGCTCTTTTCTCAAAAGCAGAGTGTGTTTCTTCCAAGGTGAGCTAGTGTTTGTTTCCCAGTCAGAAATGGAGTTGAATCTCATGCAGTTTTTGGTCCTACGAGCAAGAGTTGTGTTTTGGTAAGGAGAGTCACTATTGCGCTCCCATTGCCATACACAGCGCAAATAGCACTCGCGTCTGTTCCCAGCAACTATAGTGTACTGGACTGAAGAGAAGCTACTGTTCTTGTCAGTATCCTAAGCAGAGTTGAACTAGATATGGCCCGTGTGTGTAGGAAGCACAGTTCTTTTTTTGTGAGCAAGCTCACTGTTCTGGCCCTATAGGAAACACAGTACAGTAGAAGAGAGGTCTTTTCTCAAAAGCAGAGTGTGTTTCTTGTAAGGCAAGCTTGTGTTTGTTTCCCAGACAGAGATGGAGTTGAATCACATGCAGTTTTTGGTCCTATGAGCAAGAGTTGTTTTCTGGTAAGGAGAGTCACTATTGTGCTCCCATTGAGCCATACACAGTGCAAATAGCACTCGCGTCTGTTCCCAGCAAGTACAGTGTACTGGACTGAAGAGAAGCTACTGTTCTTGTCAGTTCCTAAGCAGAGTTGAACTAGATATGGCCCGTGTGTGTAGGAAGCACAGTTCTTTTGTTCTGAGCAAGCTCACTGTTCTGGCCCTATAGGAAACACAGTACAGTAGAAGAGTGGTCTTTTCTCAAAAGCAGAGTGTGTTTCTTGTAAGGCAAGCTAGTGTTTGTTTCCCAGACAGAAATGGAGTTGAATCACATGCAGTTTTTGGTCCTATGAGCAAGAGTTGTTTTCTGGTAAGGAGAGTCACTATTGTGCTCCCATTGCCATACACAGTGCAAATAGCACTCGCGTCTGTTCCCAGCAAGTACAGTGTACTGGACTGAAGAGAAGCTTCTGTTCTTGTCAGTTTCCTAAGAGGAGTTGAACTAGATATGGCCCCTGTGTGTAGGAAGCAGAGTTCTTTTGTTCTGAGCAAGCTCACTGTTCTGGCCCTAAGGGAAACACAGTAGAGTAGAAGAGTGCTCTTTTCTAAAAAATAGAGTGTGTTTCTTCCAAGGCGAGCAAGTGTTTGTTTCCCAGTCAGAAATGGAGTTGAATCACATTCAGTTTTTGGTCCTACGAGCAAGAGTTGTTTTCTGGTAAGGAGAGTCACTATTGCACTCCCATTGCCATAAACAGTGCAAATAGCACTCGCGTCTGTTCCCAGCAACTACAGTGTACTGGACTGAAGAGAAGCTACTGTTCTTGTCAGTTTCCTAAGCAGAGTTGAACTAGATATGGCCCGTGTGTGTAGGAAGCACAGTTCTTTTGTTCTGAGCAAGCTCACTGTTCTGGCCCTATAGGAAACACAGTAGAGTAGAAGAGTGCTCTTTTCTCAAAAGCAGAGTGTGTTTCTTCTAAGGCGAGCTAGTGTTTGTTTCCCAGTCAGAAATGGAGTTGAATCACATGCAGTTATCGGTCCTACGAGCAAGAGTTGTTTTCTGGTAAGGAGAGTCACTATTGGGCTCCCATTGCCATACACAGCGCAAATAGCACTCGCGTCTGTTCCCAGCAACTACAGTGTACTGGACTGAAGAGAAGCTACTGTACTTGTCAGAATCCTAAGCAGAGTTGAACTAGATATGGCCCGTGTATGTAGGAAGCACAGTTCTTTTGTTCTGAGCAAGCTCACAGTTCTGGCCCTATAGGAAACACAGTAGAGTAGAAGAGTGGTCTTTTCTCAAAAGCAGAGTGTGTTTCTTCTAAGGCGAGCTAGTGTTTGTTTCCCAGTCAGAAATGGAGTTGAATCACATGCAGTTTTTGGTCCTATGAGCAAGAGTTGTTTTCTGGTAAGGAAAGTCACTATTGCGCTCCCATTGCCATACACAGTGCAAATAGCACTCGCGTCTGTTCCCAGCAAGTACAGTGTACTGGACTGAAGAGAAGGTACTGTTCTTGTCAGTTTCCTAAGAAGAGTTGAACAAGATATGGCCCGTGTGTGTAGGATGCACAATTCTTTTGTTCTGAGCAATCTCACTCTTCTGGCCCTATAGGAAACACAGTAGAGTAGAAGAGTGCTCTTTTCTCAAAAGCAGAGTGTGTTTCTTCCAAGGTGAGCTAGTGTTTGTTTCCCAGTCAGAAATGGAGTTGAATCACATGCAGTTTTTGGTCCTACGAGCAAGAGTTGTTTTCCGGTTAGGATAGTCACTATTGCGCTCCCATTGCCATACACAGTGCAAATAGCACTCGCGTCTGTTCCCAGCAAGTACAGTGTACTGGACTGAAGAGAAGCTACTGTTTTTGTCAGTTTCCTAAGAAAAGTTGAACTAGATATGGCCCGTGTGTGTAGGAAGCACAATTCTTTTGTTCTGAGCAAGCTCACTGTTCTGGCCCTATAGGAAACACAGTAGAGTAGAAGAGTGGTCTTTTCTCAAAAGCAGAGTGTGTTTCTTCCAAGGCGAGCTAGTGTTTGTTTCCCAGTCAGAAATGGAGTTGAATCACATGCAGTTTTTGGTCCTACGAGCAAGAGTTGTTTTCCGGTAAGGAGAGTCACTATTGGGCTCCCATTGCCATACACAGTGCAAATAGCACTCGCGTCTGTTCCCAGCAAGTACAGTGTACTGGACTGAAGAGAAGCTACTGTTCTTGTCAGTTTCCTAACCAGAGTTGAACTAGATATGGCCCGTGTGTGTAGAAAGCACAGTTCTATTGTTCTGAGCAAGCTCACTGTTCTGGCCCTATAGGAAACACAGTAGAGTAGAAGAGTGCTCTTTTCTCAAAAGCAGAGTGTGTGTCTTCCAAGGCGAGCTAGTGTTTGTTTCTCAGTCAGAAATGGAGTTGAATCACATGCAGTTTTTGGTCCTATGAGAAAGAGTTGTTTTCTGGTAAGGAGAGTCACTATTGCGCTCCCATTGCCATACACAGTGCAAATAGCACTCGTGTCTGTTCCCAGCAAGTACAGAGTACTGGACTGAAGAGAAGCTACTGTTCTTGTCAGTTTCCTAAGCAGAGTTGAACTAGATATGGCCCGTGTGTGTAGGAAGCACAGTTCTTTTGTTCTGAGCAAGCTCACTCTTCTGGCCCTATAGGAAACACAGTAGAGCAGAAGAGTGCTCTTTTCTCAAAAGCAGAGTGTGTTTCTCGTGAGGCGAGGTAGTGTTTGTTTCCCAGTCAGAAAAGGAGTTGAATCACATGCAGTTTTTGGTCCTACGAGCAAGAGTTGTTCTCTGGTAAGGAGAGTCACTATTGCGCTCCCATTGCCATACACAGTGCAAATAGCACTCGCGTCTGTTCCCACCAAGTACAGTGTACTAGACTGAAGAGAAGCTACTGTTCTTGTCAGTTTCCTAAGCAGAGTTGAACTAGATATGGGCCGTGTGTGTAGAAAGCACAGTTCTATTTTTTTGAGCAAGCTCACTGTTCTGGCCCTATAGGAAACACAAGAGAGTAGAAGAGTGCTCTTTTCTCAAAAGCAGAGTGTGTTTTTTCCAAGGCGAGCTAGTGTTTGTTTCTCAGTCAGAAATGGAGTTGAATCACATGCTGTTTTTGGTCCTACGAGCAAGAGTTGTTCTCTGGTAAGGAGAGTCACTATTGCGCTCCCATTGCCATACTCAGTGCATGTAGCACTCGCGTCTGTTCCCAGCAAGTACAGTGTACTGGACTGAAGAGAAGCTACTGTTCTTGTCAGTTTCCTAAGCAGAGTTGAACAAGATATGGCCCGTGTGTGTAGGAAGCACAGTTCTTTTGTTCTGAGCAAGCTCACTGTTCTGGCCCTATACGAAACAGTAGAGTAGAAGAGTGGTCTTTTCTCAAAAGCAGAGTGTGTTTCTTGTAAGGCGAGCTAGTGTTTGTTTCCCAGTCAGAAATGGAGTTGAATCACATGCAGTTATCGGTCCTACGAGCAAGAGTTGTTTTCTGGTAAGGAGAGTCACTATTGGGCTCCCATTGCCATACACAGCGCAAATAGCACTCGCGTCTGTTCCCAGCAACTACAGTGTACTGGACTGAAGAGAAGCTACTGTACTTGTCAGAATCCTAAGCAGAGTTGAACTAGATATGGCCCGTGTATGTAGGAAGCACAGTTCTTTTGTTCTGAGCAAGCTCACAGTTCTGGCCCTATAGGAAACACAGTAGGGTAGAAGAGTGGTCTTTTCTCAAAAGCAGAGTGTGTTTCTTCTAAGGCGAGCTAGTGTTTGTTTCCCAGTCAGAAATGGAGTTGAATCACATGCAGTTTTTGGTCCTATGAGCAAGAGTTGTTTTCTGGTAAGGAAAGTCACTATTGCGCTCCCATTGCCATACACAGTGCAAATAGCACTCGCGTCTGTTCCCAGCAAGTACAGTGTACTGGACTGAAGAGAAGGTACTGTTCTTGTCAGTTTCCTAAGAAGAGTTGAACAAGATATGGCCCGTGTGTGTAGGATGCACAATTCTTTTGTTCTGAGCAATCTCACTCTTCTGGCCCTATAGGAAACACAGTAGAGTAGAAGAGTGCTCTTTTCTCAAAAGCAGAGTGTGTTTCTTCCAAGGTGAGCTAGTGTTTGTTTCCCAGTCAGAAATGGAGTTGAATCACATGCAGTTTTTGGTCCTACGAGCAAGAGTTGTTTTCCGGTTAGGATAGTCACTATTGCGCTCCCATTGCCATACACAGTGCAAATAGCACTCGCGTCTGTTCCCAGCAAGTACAGTGTACTGGACTGAAGAGAAGCTACTGTTTTTGTCAGTTTCCTAAGAAAAGTTGAACTAGATATGGCCCGTGTGTGTAGGAAGCACAATTCTTTTGTTCTGAGCAAGCTCACTGTTCTGGCCCTATAGGAAACACAGTAGAGTAGAAGAGTGGTCTTTTCTCAAAAGCAGAGTGTGTTTCTTCCAAGGCGAGCTAGTGTTTGTTTCCCAGTCAGAAATGGAGTTGAATCACATGCAGTTTTTGGTCCTACGAGCAAGAGTTGTTTTCCGGTAAGGAGAGTCACTATTGGGCTCCCATTGCCATACACAGTGCAAATAGCACTCGCGTCTGTTCCCAGCAAGTACAGTGTACTGGACTGAAGAGAAGCTACTGTTCTTGTCAGTTTCCTAACCAGAGTTGAACTAGATATGGCCCGTGTGTGTAGAAAGCACAGTTCTATTGTTCTGAGCAAGCTCACTGTTCTGGCCCTATAGGAAACACAGTAGAGTAGAAGAGTGCTCTTTTCTCAAAAGCAGAGTGTGTGTCTTCCAAGGCGAGCTAGTGTTTGTTTCTCAGTCAGAAATGGAGTTGAATCACATGCAGTTTTTGGTCCTATGAGAAAGAGTTGTTTTCTGGTAAGGAGAGTCACTATTGCGCTCCCATTGCCATACACAGTGCAAATAGCACTCGTGTCTGTTCCCAGCAAGTACAGAGTACTGGACTGAAGAGAAGCTACTGTTCTTGTCAGTTTCCTAAGCAGAGTTGAACTAGATATGGCCCGTGTGTGTAGGAAGCACAGTTCTTTTGTTCTGAGCAAGCTCACTCTTCTGGCCCTATAGGAAACACAGTAGAGCAGAAGAGTGCTCTTTTCTCAAAAGCAGAGTGTGTTTCTCGTGAGGCGAGGTAGTGTTTGTTTCCCAGTCAGAAAAGGAGTTGAATCACATGCAGTTTTTGGTCCTACGAGCAAGAGTTGTTCTCTGGTAAGGAGAGTCACTATTGCGCTCCCATTGCCATACACAGTGCAAATAGCACTCGCGTCTGTTCCCACCAAGTACAGTGTACTAGACTGAAGAGAAGCTACTGTTCTTGTCAGTTTCCTAAGCAGAGTTGAACTAGATATGGGCCGTGTGTGTAGAAAGCACAGTTCTATTTTTTTGAGCAAGCTCACTGTTCTGGCCCTATAGGAAACACAAGAGAGTAGAAGAGTGCTCTTTTCTCAAAAGCAGAGTGTGTTTTTTCCAAGGCGAGCTAGTGTTTGTTTCTCAGTCAGAAATGGAGTTGAATCACATGCTGTTTTTGGTCCTATGAGCAAGAGTTGTTTTCTGGTAAGGAGAGTCACTATTGTGCTCCCATTGCCATACACAGTGCAAATAGCACTTGCGTCTGTTCCCAGCAAGTACAGAGTACTGGACTGAAGAGAAGCTACTGTTCTTGTCAGTTTCCTAAGCAGAGTTGAACTAGATATGGCCCGTGTGTGTAGGAAGCACAGTTCTTTTGTTCTGAGCAAGCTCACTCTTCTGGCCCTATAGGAAACACAGTAGAGCAGAAGAGTGCTCTTTTCTCAAAAGCAGAGTGTGTTTCTCGTGAGGCGAGCTAGTGTTTGTTTCCCAGTCAGAAAAGGAGTTGAATCACATGCAGTTATCGGTCCTACGAGCAAGAGTTGTTCTCTGGTAAGGAGAGTCACTATTGCACTCCCATTGCCATACACAGTGCAAATAGCACTCGCGTCTGTTCCCACCATATACAGTGTACTTGACTGACGAGAAGCTACTGTTCTTGTCAGTTTCCTAATCAGAGTTGAACTAGATATGGCCCGTGTGTGTAGGAAGCACAGTTCTTTTGTTCTGAGCAAGCTCACTGTTCTGGCATATAGGAAACACAGTAGAGTAGAAGAGTGCTCTTTTCTCAAAAGCAGAGTGTGTTTCTTGTAAGGCGAGCTAGTGTTTGTTTCCCAGTCAGAAATGGAGTTGAATCACATGCAGTTTTTGGTCCTACGAGCAAGAGTTGTTTTCCGGTTAGGATAGTCACTATTGCGCTCCCATTGCCATACACAGTGCAAATAGCACTCGCGTCTGTTCCCAGCAAGTACAGTGTACTGGACTGAAGAGAAGCTACTGTTTTTGTCAGTTTCCTAAGAAGAGTTGAACTAGATATGGCCCGTGTCTGTAGGAAGCACAATTCTTTTGTTCTGAGCAAGCTCACTGTTCTGGCCCTATAGGAAACACATTAGAGTAGAAGAGTGGTCTTTTCTCAAAAGCAGAGTGTGTTTCTTCCAAGGCGAGCTGGTGATTGTTTCCCAGTCAGAAATGGAGTTGAATCACATGCAGTTTTTGGTCCTACGAGCAAGAGTTGTTTTCCGGTAAGGAGAGTCACTATTGCGCTCCCATTGCCATACACAGTGCAAATAGCACTCGCGTCTGCTCCCAGCAAGTACAGTGTACTGGACTGAAGAGAAGCTACTGTTCTTGTCAGTTTCCTAACCAGAGTTGAACTAGATAAAACCCATGTGTGTAGGAAGCACAGTTCTTTTGTTCTGAGCAAGCTCACTCTTCTGGCCCTATAGGAAACACAATAGAGCAGAAGAGTGCTCTTTTTTCAAAAGCAGAGTGTGTTTCTTCTAAGGCGAGCTAGTGTTTGTTTCCCAGTCAGAAATGGAGTTGAATCTCATGCAGTTTTTGGTCCTACGAGCAAGAGTTGTGTTTTGGTAAGGAGAGTCACTATTGCGCTCCCATTGCCATACACAGCGCAAATAGCACTCGCGTCTGTTCCCAGCAACTATAGTGTACTGGACTGAAGAGAAGCTACTGTTCTTGTCAGTATCCTAAGCAGAGTTGAACTAGATATGGCCCGTGTGTGTAGGAAGCACAGTTCTTTTTTTGTGAGCAAGCTCACTGTTCTGGCCCTATAGGAAACACAGTACAGTAGAAGAGAGGTCTTTTCTCAAAAGCAGAGTGTGTTTCTTGTAAGGCAAGCTAGTGTTTGTTTCCCAGACAGAGATGGAGTTGAATCACATGCAGTTTTTGGTCCTATGAGCAAGAGTTGTTTTCTGGTAAGGAGAGTCACTATTGTGCTCCCATTGCCATACACAGTGCAAATAGCACTCGCGTCTGTTCCCAGCAAGTACAGTGTACTGGACTGAAGAGAAGCTACTGTTCTTGTCAGTTTCCTAAGCAGAGTTGAACTAGATATGGCCCGTGTGTGTAGGAAGCACAGTTCTTTTGTTCTGAGCAAGCTCACTGTTCTGGCCCTATAGGAAACACAGTAGAGTAGAAGAGTGCTCTTTTCTCAAAAGCAGAGTGTGTTTCTTCCAAGGCGAGCTAGTGTTTGTTTCCCAGTCAGAAATGGAGTTGAATCACATGCAGTTTTTGGTCCTACGAGCAAGAGTTGTTTTCCGGTAAGGAGAGTCACTATTGGGCTCCCATTGCCATACACAGCGCAAATAGCACTCGCGTCTGTTCCCAGCAACTATAGTGTACTGGACTGAAGAGAAGCTACTGTTCTTGTCAGTATTCTAAGCAGAGTTGAACTAGATATGCCCCGTGTGTGTAGGAAGCACAGTTCTTTTTTTCTGAGCAAGCTCACTGTTCTGGCCCTATAGGAAACACAGTACAGTAGAAGAGTGGTCTTTTCTCAAAAGCAGAGTGTGTTTCTTGTAAGGCAAGCTAGTGTTTGTTTCCCAGACAGAAATGGAGTTGAATCACATGCAGTTTTTGGTCCTATGAGCAAGAGTTGTTTTCTGGTAAGGAGAGTCACTATTGTGCTCCCATTGCCATACACAGTGCAAATAGCACTCGCGTCTGTTCCCAGCAAGTACAGTGTACTGGACTGAAGAGAAGCTTCTGTTCTTGTCAGTTTCCTAAGAGGAGTTGAACTAGATATGGCCCCTGTGTGTAGGAAGCAGAGTTCTTTTGTTCTGAGCAAGCTCACTGTTCTGGCCCTAAGGGAAACACAGTAGAGTAGAAGAGTGCTCTTTTCTAAAAAATAGAGTGTGTTTCTTCCAAGGCGAGCAAGTGTTTGTTTCCCAGTCAGAAATGGAGTTGAATCACATTCAGTTTTTGGTCCTACGAGCAAGAGTTGTTTTCTGGTAAGGAGAGTCACTATTGCACTCCCATTGCCATACACAGCGCAAATAGCACTCGCGTCTGTTCCCAGCAACTACAGTGTACTGGACTGAAGAGAAGCTACTGTTCTTGTCAGTTTCCTAAGCAGAGTTGAACTAGATATGGCCCGTGTGTGTAGGAAGCACAGTTCTTTTGTTCTGAGCAAGCTCACTGTTCTGGCCCTATAGGAAACACAGTAGAGTAGAAGAGTGCTCTTTTCTCAAAAGCAGAGTGTGTTTCTTCCAAGGCGAGCTAGTGTTTGTTTCCCAGTCAGAAATGGAGTTGAATCACATGCAGTTTTTGGTCCTACCAGCAAGAGTTGTTTTCCGGTAAGGAGAGTCACTATTGGGCTCCCATTGCCATACACAGTGCAAATAGCACTCGCGTCTGTTCCCAGCAAGTACAGTGTACTGGACTGAAGAGAAGCTACTGTTCTTGTCAGTTTCCTAACCAGAGTTGAACTAGATAAAACCCATGTGTGTAGGAAGCACAGTTCTTTTGTTCTGAGCAAGCTCACTCTTCTGGCCCTATAGGAAACACAATAGAGCAGAAGAGTGCTCTTTTTTCAAAAGCAGAGTGTGTTTCTTCTAAGGCGAGCTAGTGTTTGTTTCCCAGTCAGAAATGGAGTTGAATCTCATGCAGTTTTTGGTCCTACGAGCAAGAGTTGTGTTTTGGTAAGGAGAGTCACTATTGCGCTCCCATTGCCATACACAGCGCAAATAGCACTCGCGTCTGTTCCCAGCAACTATAGTGTACTGGACTGAAGAGAAGCTACTGTTCTTGTCAGTATCCTAAGCAGAGTTGAACTAGATATGGCCCGTGTGTGTAGGAAGCACAGTTCTTTTTTTCTGAGCAAGCTCACTGTTCTGGCCCTATAGGAAACACAGTACAGTAGAAGAGTGGTCTTTTCTCAAAAGCAGAGTGTGTTTCTTGTAAGGCAAGCTAGTGTTTGTTTCCCAGACAGAAATGGAGTTGAATCACATGCAGTTTTTGGTCCTATGAGCAAGAGTTGTTTTCTGGTAAGGAGAGTCACTATTGTGCTCCCATTGCCATACACAGTGCAAATAGCACTCGCGTCTGTTCCCAGCAAGTACAGTGTACTGGACTGAAGAGAAGCTTCTGTTCTTGTCAGTTTCCTAAGAGGAGTTGAACTAGATATGGCCCCTGTGTGTAGGAAGCAGAGTTCTTTTGTTCTGAGCAAGCTCACTGTTCTGGCCCTAAGGGAAACACAGTAGAGTAGAAGAGTGCTCTTTTCTAAAAAACAGAGTGTGTTTCTTCCAAGGCGAGCAAGTGTTTGTTTCCCAGTCAGAAATGGAGTTGAATCACATTCAGTTTTTGGTCCTATGAGCAAGAGTTGTTTTCTGGTAAGGAGAGTCACTATTGCACTCCCATTGCCATAAACAGTGCAAATAGCACTCGCGTCTGTTCCCAGCAACTACAGTGTACTGGACTGAAGAGAAGCTACTGTTCTTGTCAGTTTCCTAAGCAGAGTTGAACTAGATATGGCCCGTGTGTGTAGGAAGCACAGTTCTTTTGTTCTGAGCAAGCTCACTGTTCTGGCCCTATAGGAAACACAGTAGAGTAGAAGAGTGCTCTTTTCTCAAAAGCAGAGTGTGTTTCTTCCAAGGCGAGCTAGTGTTTGTTTCCCAGTCAGAAATGGAGTTGAATCACATGCAGTTTTTGGTCCTACGAGCAAGAGTTGTTTTCCGGTAAGGAGAGTCACTATTGGGCTCCCATTGCCATACACAGTGCAAATAGCACTCGCATCTGTTCCCAGCAAGTACAGTGTACTGGACTGAAGAGAAGCTACTGTTCTTGTCAGTTTCCTAACCAGAGTTGAACTAGATAAAACCCATGTGTGTAGGAAGCACAGTTCTTTTGTTTTGAGCAAGCTCACTCTTCTGGCCCTATAGGAAACACAATAGAGCAGAAGAGTGCTCTTTTTTCAAAAGCAGAGTGTGTTTCTTCTAAGGCGAGCTAGTGTTTGTTTCCAAATCAGAAATGGAGTTGAATCTCATGCAGTTTTTGGTCCTACGAGCAAGAGTTGTGTTTTGGTAAGGAGAGTCACTATTGCGCTCCCATTGCCATACACAACGCAAATAGCACTCGCGTCTGTTCCCAGCAACTATAGTGTACTGGACTGAAGAGAAGCTACTGTTCTTGTCAGTATCCTAAGCAGAGTTGAACTAGATATGGCCCGTGTGTGTAGGAAGCACAGTTCTTTTTTTCTGAGCAAGCTCACTGTTCTGGCCCTATAGGAAACACAGTACAGTAGAAGAGTGGTCTTTTCTCAAAAGCAGAGTGTGTTTCTTGTAAGGCAAGCTAGTGTTTGTTTCCCAGACAGAAATGGAGTTGAATCACATGCAGTTTTTGGTCCTATGAGCAAGAGTTGTTTTCTGGTAAGGAGAGTCACTATTGTGCTCCCTTTGCCATACACAGTGCAAATAGCACTCGCGTCTGTTCCCAGCAAGTACAGTGTACTGGACTGAAGAGAAGCTTCTGTTCTTGTCAGTTTCCTAAGAGGAGTTGAACTAGATATGGCCCCCGTGTGTAGGAAGCAGAGTTCTATTTTTTTGAGCAAGCTCACTGTTCTGGCCCTATAGGAAACACAAGAGAGTAGAAGAGTGCTCTTTTCTCAAAAGCAGAGTGTGTTTTTTCAAAGGCGAGCTAGTGTTTGTTTCTCAGTCAGAAATGGAGTTGAATCACATGCAGTTTTTGGTCCTATGAGCAAGAGTTGTTTTCTGGTAAGGAGAGTCACTATTGTGCTCCCATTGCCATACACAGTGCAAATAGCACTCGCGTCTGTTCCCAGCAAGTACAGAGTACTGGACTGAAGAGAAGCTACTGTTCTTGTCAGTTTCCTAAGCAGAGTTGAACTAGATATGGCCCGTGTGTGTAGGAAGCACAGTTCTTTTGTTCTGAGCACGCTCACTCTTCTGGCCCTATAGGAAACACAGTAGAGCAGAAGAGTGCTCTTTTCTCAAAAGCAGAGTGTGTTTCTCGTGAGGCGAGCTAGTGTTTGTTTCCCAGTCAGAAAAGGAGTTGAATCACATGCAGTTTTTGGTCCTACGAATAATAGTTGTTCTCTGGTAAGGAGAGTCACTATTGCGCTCCCATTGCCATACACAGTGCAAATAGCACTCGCGTCTGTTCCCACCATATACAGTGTACTTGACTGAAGAGAAGCTACTGTTCTTGTCAGTTTCCTAATCAGAGTTGAACTAGATATGGCCCGTGTGTGTAGGAAGCACAGTTCTTTTGTTCTGAGCAAGCTCACTGTTCTGGCATATAGGAAACACAGTAGATTAGAAGAGTGCTCTTTTCTCAAAAGCAGAGTGTGTTTCTTGTAAGGCGAGCTAGTGTTTGTTTCCCAGTCAGAAATGGAGTTGAATCACATGCAGTTATCGGTCCTACGAGCAAGAGTTGTTTTCTGGTAAGGAGAGTCACTATTGGGCTCCCATTGCCATACACAGCGCAAATAGCACTCGCGTCTGTTCCCAGCAACTACAGTGTACTGGACTGAAGAGAACGTACTGTTCTTGTCAGTTTCCTAAGCAGAGTTGAACTAGATATGGCCCGTGTGTGTAGGAAGCACAGTTCTTTTGTTCTGAGCAAGCTCACAGTTCTGGCCCTATAGGAAACACAGTAGAGTAGAAGAGTGGTCTTTTCTCAAAAGCAGAGTGTGTTTCTTCTAAGGCGAGCTAGTGTTTGTTTCCCAGTCAGAAATGGAGTTGAATCACAGGCAGTTTTTGGTCCTATGAGCAAGAGTTGTTTTCTGGTAAGGAAAGTCACTATTGCGCTCCCATTGCCATACACAGTGCAAATAGCACTCGCGTCTGTTCCCAGCAAGTACAGTGTACTGGACTGAAGAGAAGGTACTGTTCTTCTCAGTTTCCTAAGAAGAGTTGAACAAGATATGGCCCGTGTGTGTAGGATGCACAATTCTTTTGTTCTGAGCAATCTCACTCTTCTGGCCCTATAGGAAACACAGTAGAGTAGAAGAGTGCTCTTTTCTCAAAAGCAGAGTGTGTTTCTTCCAAGGTGAGCTAGTGTTTGTTTCCCAGTCAGAAATGGAGTTGAATCACATGCAGTTTTTGGTCCTACGAGCAAGAGTTGTTTTCCGGTTAGGATAGTCACTATTGCGCTCCCATTGCCATACACAGTGCAAATAGCACTCGCGTCTGTTCCCAGCAAGTACAGTGTACTGGACTGAAGAGAAGCTACTGTTTTTGTCAGTTTCCTAAGAAGAGTTGAACTAGGTATGGCCCGTGTCTGTAGGAAGCACAATTCTTTTGTTCTGAGCAAGCTCACTGTTCTGGCCCTATAGGAAACACAGTAGAGTAGAAGAGTGGTCTTTTCTCAAAAGCAGAGTGTGTTTCTTCCAAGGCGAGCTAGTGTTTGTTTCCCAGTCAGAAATGGAGTTGAATCACATGCAGTTTTTGGTCCTACGAGCAAGAGTTGTTTTCCGGTAAGGAGAGTCACTATTGGGCTCCCATTGCCATACACAGTGCAAATAGCACTCGCGTCTGTTCCCAGCAAGTACAGTGTACTGGACTGAAGAGAAGCTACTGTTCTTGTCAGTTTCCTAACCAGAGTTGAACTAGATATGGGCCGTGTGTGTAGAAAGCACAGTTCTATTGTTCTGAGCAAGCTCACTGTTCTGGCCCTATAGGAAACACAGTAGAGTAGAAGAGTGCTATTTTCTCAAAAGCAGAGTGTGTGTCTACCAAGGCGAGCTAGTGTTTGTTTCTCAGTCAGAAATGGAGTTGAATCACATGCAGTTTTTGGTCCTATGAGAAAGAGTTGTTTTCTGGTAAGGAGAGTCACTATTGCGCTCCCATTGCCATACACAGTGCAAATAGCACTCGTGTCTGTTCCCAGCAAGTACAGAGTACTGGACTGAAGAGAAGCTACTGCTCTTGTCAGTTTCCTAAGCAGAGTTGAACTAGATATGGCCCGTGTGTGTAGGAAGCACAGTTCTTTTGTTCTGAGCAAGCTCACTCTTCTGGCCCTATAGGAAACACAGTAGAGCAGAAGAGTGCTCTTTTCTCAAAAGCAGAGTGTGTTTCTCGTGAGGCGAGCTAGTGTTTGTTTCCCAGTGAGAAAAGGAGTTGAATCACATGCAGTTTTTCGTCCTACGAGCAAGAGTTGTTCTCTGGTAAGGAGAGTCACTATTGCGCTCCCATTGCCATACACAGTGCAAATAGCACTCGCGTCTGTTCCCACCAAGTACAGTGTACTAGACTGAAGAGAAGCTACTGTTCTTGTCAGTTTCCTAAGCAGAGTTGAACTAGATATGGGCCGTGTGTGTAGAAAGCACAGTTCTATTTTTTTGAGCAAGCTCACTGTTCTGGCCCTATAGGAAACACAAGAGAGTAGAAGAGTGCTCTTTTCTCAAAAGCAGAGTGTGTTTTTTCCAAGGCGAGCTAGTGTTTGTTTCTCTGTCAGAAATGGAGTTGAATCACATGCAGTTTTTGGTCCTATGAGCAAGAGTTGTTTTCTGGTAAGGAGAGTCACTATTGTGCTCCCATTGCCATACACAGTGCAAATAGCACTCGCGTCTGTTCCCAGCAAGTACAGAGTACTGGACTGAAGAGAAGCTACTGTTCTTGTCAGTTTCCTAAGCAGAGTTGAACTAGATATGGCCCGTGTGTGTAGGAAGCACAGTTCTTTTGTTCTGAGCAAGCTCACTCTTCTGGCCCTATAGGAAACACATAGAGCAGAAGAGTGCTCTTTTCTCAAAAGCAGAGTGTGTTTCTCGTGAGGCGAGCTAGTGTTTGTTTCCCAGTCAGAAAAGGAGTTGAATCACATGCAGTTTTTGGTCCTACGAGCAAGAGTTGTTCTCTGGTAAGGAGAGTCACTATTGTGCTCCCATTGCCATACACAGTGCTAATAGCACTCGCGTCTGTACCCACCATATACAGTGTACTTGACTGAAGAGAAGCTACTGTTCTTGTCAGTTTCCTAATCAGAGTTGAACTAGATATGGCCCGTGTGTGTAGGAAGCACAGTTCTTTTGTTCTGAGCAAGCTCACTGTTCTGGCATATAGGAAACACAGTAGAGTAGAAGAGTGCTCTTTTCTCAAAAGCAGAGTGTGTTTCTTGTAAGGCGAGCTAGTGTTTGTTTCCCAGTCAGAAATGGAGTTGAATCACATGCAGTTATCGGTCCTACGAGCAAGAGTTGTTTTCTGGTAAGGAGAGTCACTATTGGGCTCCCATTGCCATACACAGCGCAAATAGCACTCGCGTCTGTTCCCAGCAACTACAGTGTACTGGACTGAAGAGAAGGTACTGTTCTTGTCAGTTTCCTAAGAAGAGTTGAACAAGATATGGCCCGTGTGTGTAGGATGCACAATTCTTTTGTTCTGAGCAATCTCACTCTTCTGGCCCTATAGGAAACACAGTAGAGAAGAGGGCTCTTTTCTCAAAAGCAGAGTGTGTTTCTTCCAAGGTGAGCTAGTGTTTGTTTCCCAGTCAGAAATGGAGTTGAATCACATTCAGTTTTTGGTCCTACGAGCAAGAGTTGTTTTCCGGTTAGGATAGTCACTATTGCGCTCCCATTGCCATACACAGTGCAAATAGCACTCGCGTCTGTTCCCAGCAAGTACAGTGTACTGGACTGAAGAGAAGCTACTGTTTTTGTCAGTTTCCTAAGAAGAGTTGAACTAGATATGGCCCGTGTCTGTAGGAAGCACAATTCTTTTGTTCTGAGCAAGCTCACTGTTCTGGCCCTATAGGAAACACAGTAGAGTAGAAGAGTGGTCTTTTCTCAAAAGCAGAGTGTGTTTCTTCCAAGGCGAGCTGGTGATTGTTTCCCAGTCAGAAATGGAGTTGAATCACATGCAGTTTTTGGTCCTACGAGCAAGAGTTGTTTTCCGGTAAGGAGAGTCACTATTGCGCTCCCATTGCCATACACAGTGCAAATAGCACTCGCGTCTGTTCCCAGCAAGTACAGTGTACTGGACTGAAGAGAAGCTACTGTTCTTGTCAGTTTCCTAACCAGAGTTGAACTAGATAAAACCCATGTGTGTAGGAAGCACAGTTCTTTTGTTCTGAGCAAGCTCACTCTTCTGGCCCTATAGGAAACACAATAGAGCAGAAGAGTGCTCTTTTTTCAAAAGCAGAGTGTGTTTCTTCTAAGGCGAGCTAGTGTTTGTTTCCCAGTCAGAAATGGAGTTGAATCTCATGCAGTTTTTGGTCCTACGAGCAAGAGTTGTGTTTTGGTAAGGAGAGTCACTATTGCGCTCCCATTGCCATACACAGCGCAAATAGCACTCGCGTCTGTTCCCAGCAACTATAGTGTACTGGACTGAAGAGAAGCTACTGTTCTTGTCAGTATCCTAAGCAGAGTTGAACTAGATATGGCCCGTGTGTGTAGGAAGCACAGTTCTTTTTTTCTGAGCAAGCTCACTGTTCTGGCCATATAGGAAACACAGTACAGTAGAAGAGTGGTCTTTTCTCAAAAGCAGAGTGTGTTTCTTGTAAGGCAAGCTAGTGTTTGTTTCCCAGACAGAAATGGAGTTGAATCACATGCAGTTTTTGGTCCTATGAGCAAGAGTTGTTTTCTGGTAAGGAGAGTCACTATTGCGCTCCCATTGCCATACACAGTGCAAATAGCACTCGCGTCTGTTCCCAGCAAGTACAGTGTACTGGACTGAAGAGAAGCTTCTGTTCTTGTCAGTTTCCTAAGAGGAGTTGAACTAGATATGGCCCCTGTGTGTAGGAAGCAGAGTTCTTTTGTTCTGACCAAGCTCACTGTTCTGGCCCTAAGGGAAACACAGTAGAGTAGAAGAGTGCTCTTTTCTAAAAAACAGAGTGTGTTTCTTCCAAGGCGAGCAAGTGTTTGTTTCCCAGTCAGAAATGGAGTTGAATCACATTCAGTTTTTGGTCCTACGAGCAAGAGTTGTTTTCTGGTAAGGAGAGTCACTATTGCACTCCCATTGCCATAAACAGTGCAAATAGCACTCGCGTCTGTTCCCAGCAACTACAGTGTACTGGACTGAAGAGAAGCTACTGTTCTTGTCAGTTTCCTAAGCAGAGTTGAACTAGATATGGCCCGTGTGTGTAGGAAGCACAGTTCTTTTGTTCTGAGCAAGCTCACTGTTCTGGCCCTATAGGAAACACAGTAGAGTAGAAGAGTGCTCTTTTCTCAAAAGCAGAGTGTGTTTCTTCCAAGGCGAGCTAGTGTTTGTTTCCCAGTCAGAAATGGAGTTGAATCACATGCAGTTTTTGGTCCTACGAGCAAGAGTTGTTTTCCGGTAAGGAGAGTCACTATTGGGCTCCCATTGCCATACACAGTGCAAATAGCACTCGCGTCTGTTCCCAGCAAGTACAGTGTACTGGACTGAAGAGAAGCTACTGTTCTTGTCAGTTTCCTAACCAGAGTTGAACTAGATAAAACCCATGTGTGTAGGAAGCACAGTTCTTTTGTTCTGAGCAAGCTCACTCTTCTGGCCCTATTTGAAACACAATAGAGCAGAAGAGTGCTCTTTTTTCAAAAGCAGAGTGTGTTTCTTCTAAGGCGAGCTAGTGTTTGATTCCCAGTCAGAAATGGAGTTGAATCTCATGCAGTTTTTGGTCCTACGAGCAAGAGTTGTGTTTTGGTAAGGAGAGTCACTATTGCGCTCCCATTGCCATACACAGCGCAAATAGCACTCGCGTCTGTTCCCAGCAACTATAGTGTACTGGACTGAAGAGAAGCTACTGTTCTTGTCAGTATCCTAAGCAGAGTTGAACTAGATATGGCCCGTGTGTGTAGGAAGCACAGTTCTTTTTTCTGAGCAAGCTCACTGTTCTGGCCCTATAGGAAACACAGTACAGTAGAAGAGTGGTCTTTTCTCAAAAGCAGAGTGTGTTTCTTGTAAGGCAAGCTAGTGTTTGTTTCCCAGACAGAAATGGAGTTGAATCACATGCTGTTTTTGGTCCTATGAGCAAGAGTTGTTTTCTGGTAAGGAGAGTCACTATTGTGCTCCCATTGCCATACACAGTGCAAATAGCACTCGCGTCTGTTCCCAGCAAGTACAGTGTACTGGACTGAAGAGAAGCTTCTGTTCTTGTCAGTTTCCTAAGAGGAGTTGAACTAGATATGGCCCCTGTGTGTAGGAAGCAGAGTTCTTTTGTTCTGAGCAAGCTCACTGTTCTGGCCCTAAGGGAAACACAGTAGAGTAGAAGAGTGCTCTTTTCTAAAAAACAGAGTGTGTTTCTTCCAAGGCGAGCAAGTGTTTGTTTCCCAGTCAGAAATGGAGTTGAATCACATTCAGTTTTTGGTCCTACGAGCAAGAGTTGTTTTCTGGTAAGGAGAGTCACTATTGCACTCCCATTGCCATAAACAGTGCAAATAGCACTCGCGTCTGTTCCCAGCAACTACAGTGTACTGGACTGAAGAGAAGCTACTGTTCTTGTCAGTTTCCTAAGCAGAGTTGAACTAGATATGGCCCGTGTGTGTAGGAAGCACAGTTCTTTTGTTCTGAGCAAGCTCACTGTTCTGGCCCTATAGGAAACACAGTAGAGTAGAAGAGTGCTCTTTTCTCAAAAGCAGAGTGTGTTTCTTCCAAGGCGAGCTAGTGTTTGTTTCCCAGTCAGAAATGGAGTTGAATCACATGCAGTTTTTGGTCCTACGAGCAAGAGTTGTTTTCCGGTAAGGAGAGTCACTATTGGGCTCCCATTGCCATACACAGTGCAAATAGCACTCGCGTCTGTTCCCAGCAAGTACAGTGTACTGGACTGAAGAGAAGCTACTGTTTTTGTCAGTTTCCTAAGAAGAGTTGAACTAGATATGGCCCGTGTCTGTAGGAAGCACAATTCTTTTGTTCTGAGCAAGCTCACTGTTCTGGCCCTATAGGAAACACAGTAGAGTAGAAGAGTGGTCTTTTCTCAAAAGCAGAGTGTGTTTCTTCCAAGGCGAGCTGGTGATTGTTTCCCAGTCAGAAATGGAGTTGAATCACATGCAGTTTTTGCTCCTACGAGCAAGAGTTGTTTTCCGGTAAGGAGAGTCACTATTGCGCTCCCATTGCCATACACAGTGCAAATAGCACTCGCGTCTGTTCCCAGCAAGTACAGTGTACTGGACTGAAGAGAAGCTACTGTTCTTGTCAGTTTCCTAACCAGAGTTGAACTAGATAAAACCCATGTGTGTAGGAAGCACAGTTCTTTTGTTCTGAGCAAGCTCACTCTTCTGGCCCTATAGGAAACACAATAGAGCAGAAGAGTGCTCTTTTTTCAAAAGCAGAGTGTGTTTCTTCTAAGGCGAGCTAGTGTTTGTTTCCCAGTCAGAAATGGAGTTGAATCTCATGCAGTTTTTGGTCCTACGAGCAAGAGTTGTGTTTTGGTAAGGAGAGTCACTATTGCGCTCCCATTGCCATACACAGCGCAAATAGCACTCGCGTCTGTTCCCAGCAACTATAGTGTACTGGACTGAAGAGAAGCTACTGTTCTTGTCAGTATCCTAAGCAGAGTTGAACTAGATATGGCCCGTGTGTGTAGGAAGCACAGTTCTTTTTTTCTGAGCAAGCTCACTGTTCTGGCCCTATAGGAAACACAGTACAGTAGAAGAGTGGTCTTTTCTCAAAAGCAGAGTGTGTTTCTTGTAAGGCAAGCTAGTGTTTGTTTCCCAGACAGAAATGGAGTTGAATCACATGCAGTTTTTGGTCCTATGAGCAAGAGTTGTTTTCTGGTAAGGAGAGTCACTATTGCGCTCCCATTGCCATACACAGTGCAAATAGCACTCGCGTCTGTTCCCAGCAAGTACAGTGTACTGGACTGAAGAGAAGCTTCTGTTCTTGTCAGTTTCCTAAGCAGAGTTGAACTAGATATGGCCCCTGTGTGTAGGAAGCAGAGTTCTTTTGTTCTGACCAAGCTCACTGTTCTGGCCCTAAGGGAAACACAGTAGAGTAGAAGAGTGCTCTTTTCTAAAAAACAGAGTGTGTTTCTTCCAAGGCGAGCAAGTGTTTGTTTCCCAGTCAGAAATGGAGTTGAATCACATTCAGTTTTTGGTCCTACGAGCAAGAGTTGTTTTCTGGTAAGGAGAGTCACTATTGCACTCCCATTGCCATAAACAGTGCAAATAGCACTCGCGTCTGTTCCCAGCAACTACAGTGTACTGGACTGAAGAGAAGCTACTGTTCTTGTCAGTTTCCTAAGCAGAGTTGAACTAGATATGGCCCGTGTGTGTAGGAAGCACAGTTCTTTTGTTCTGAGCAAGCTCACTGTTCTGGCCCTATAGGAAACACAGTAGAGTAGAAGAGTGCTCTTTTCTCAAAAGCAGAGTGTGTTTCTTCCAAGGCGAGCTAGTGTTTGTTTCCCAGTCAGAAATGGAGTTGAATCACATGCAGTTTTTGGTCCTACGAGCAAGAGTTGTTTTCCGGTAAGGAGAGTCACTATTGGGCTCCCATTGCCATACACAGTGCAAATAGCACTCGCGTCTGTTCCCAGCAAGTACAGTGTACTGGACTGAAGAGAAGCTACTGTTCTTGTCAGTTTCCTAACCAGAGTTGAACTAGATAAAACCCATGTGTGTAGGAAGCACAGTTCTTTTGTTCTGAGCAAGCTCACTCTTCTGGCCCTATTTGAAACACAATAGAGCAGAAGAGTGCTCTTTTTTCAAAAGCAGAGTGTGTTTCTTCTAAGGCGAGCTAGTGTTTGATTCCCAGTCAGAAATGGAGTTGAATCTCATGCAGTTTTTGGTCCTACGAGCAAGAGTTGTGTTTTGGTAAGGAGAGTCACTATTGCGCTCCCATTGCCATACACAGCGCAAATAGCACTCGCGTCTGTTCCCAGCAACTATAGTGTACTGGACTGAAGAGAAGCTACTGTTCTTGTCAGTATCCTAAGCAGAGTTGAACTAGATATGGCCCGTGTGTGTAGGAAGCACAGTTCTTTTTTCTGAGCAAGCTCACTGTTCTGGCCCTATAGGAAACACAGTACAGTAGAAGAGTGGTCTTTTCTCAAAAGCAGAGTGTGTTTCTTGTAAGGCAAGCTAGTGTTTGTTTCCCAGACAGAAATGGAGTTGAATCACATGCTGTTTTTGGTCCTATGAGCAAGAGTTGTTTTCTGGTAAGGAGAGTCACTATTGTGCTCCCATTGCCATACACAGTGCAAATAGCACTCGCGTCTGTTCCCAGCAAGTACAGTGTACTGGACTGAAGAGAAGCTTCTGTTCTTGTCAGTTTCCTAAGAGGAGTTGAACTAGATATGGCCCCTGTGTGTAGGAAGCAGAGTTCTTTTGTTCTGAGCAAGCTCACTGTTCTGGCCCTAAGGGAAACACAGTAGAGTAGAAGAGTGCTCTTTTCTAAAAAACAGAGTGTGTTTCTTCCAAGGCGAGCAAGTGTTTGTTTCCCAGTCAGAAATGGAGTTGAATCACATTCAGTTTTTGGTCCTACGAGCAAGAGTTGTTTTCTGGTAAGGAGAGTCACTATTGCACTCCCATTGCCATAAACAGTGCAAATAGCACTCGCGTCTGTTCCCAGCAACTACAGTGTACTGGACTGAAGAGAAGCTACTGTTCTTGTCAGTTTCCTAAGCAGAGTTGAACTAGATATGGCCCGTGTGTGTAGGAAGCACAGTTCTTTTGTTCTGAGCAAGCTCACTGTTCTGGCCCTATAGGAAACACAGTAGAGTAGAAGAGTGCTCTTTTCTCAAAAGCAGAGTGTGTTTCTTCCAAGGCGAGCTAGTGTTTGTTTCCCAGTCAGAAATGGAGTTGAATCACATGCAGTTTTTGGTCCTACAAGCAAGAGTTGTATTCTGGTAAGGAGAGTCACTATTGCGCTCCCATTGCCATACACAGTGCAAATAGCACTCGCGTCTGTTCCCAGCAAGTACAGTGTACTGGACTGAAGAGAAGCTACTGTTCTTGGCAGTTTCCTAACCAGAGTTGAACTAGATATGGGCCGTGTGTGTAGAAAGCACAGTTCTATTGTTCTGAGCAAGCTCACTGTTCTGGCCCTATAGGAAACACTGTAGAGTAGAAGAGTGCTCTTTTCTCAAAAGCAGAGTGTGTTTCTTCCAAGGCGAGCTAGTGTTTGTTTCTCAGTCAGAAATGGAGTTGAATCACATGCAGTTTTTGGTCCTATGAGCAAGAGTTGTTTTCTGGTAAGGAGAGTCACTATTGCGCTCCCATTGCCATACACAGTGCAAATAGCCCTCGTGTCTGTTCCCAGCAAGTACAGAGTACTGGACTGAAGAGAAGCTACTGTTCTTGTCAGTTTCCTAAGCAGAGTTGAACTAGATATGGCCCGTGTGTTTAGGAAGCACAGTTCTTTTGTTCTGAGCAATCTCACTCTTCTGGCCCTATAGGAAACACAGTAGAGCAGAAGAGTGCTCTTTTCTCAAAAGCAGAGTGTGTTTCTCGTGAGGCGAGCTAGTGTTTGTTTCCCAGTCAGAAAAGGAGTTAAATCACATGCAGTTATCGGTCCTACGAGCAAGAGTTGTTCTCTGGTAAGGAGAGTCACTATTGCGCTCCCATTGCCATACACAGTGCAAATAGCACTCGCGTCTGTTCCCACCAAGTACAGTGTACTAGACTGAAGAGAAGCTACTGTTCTTGTCAGTTTCCTAAGCAGAGTTGAACTAGATATGGGCCGTGTGTGTAGAAAGCACAGTTCTATTTTTTTGAGCAAGCTCACTGTTCTGGCCCTATAGGAAACACAAGAGAGTAGAAGAGTGCTCTTTTCTCAAAAGCAGAGTGTGTTTTTTCCAAGGCGAGCTAGTGTTTGTTTCTCAGTCAGAAATGGAGTTGAATCACATGCTGTTTTTGGTCCTATGAGCAAGAGTTGTTTTCTGGTAAGGAGAGTCACTATTGTGCTCCCATTGCCATACACAGTGCAAATAGCACTTGCGTCTGTTCCCAGCAAGTACAGAGTACTGGACTGAAGAGAAGCTACTGTTCTTGTCAGTTTCCTAAACAGAGTTGAACTAGATATGGCCCGTGTGTGTAGGAAGCACATTTCTTTTGTTCTGAGCAAGCTCACTCTTCTGGCCCTATAGGAAACACAGTAGAGCAGAAGAGTGCTCTTTTCTCAAAAGCAGAGTGTGTTTCTCGTGAGGCGAGCTAGCGTTTGTTTCTCAGTCAGAAAAGGAGTTGAATCACATGCAGTTTTTCGTCCTACGAGCAAGAGTTGTTCTCTGGTAAGGAGAGTCACTATTGCGCTCCCATTGGCATACACAGTGCAAATAGCACTCGCGTCTGTTCCCACCAAGTGCAGTGTACTAGACTGAAGAGAAGCTACTGTTCTTGTCAGTTTCCTAAGCAGAGTTGAACTAGATATGGGCCGTGTGTGTAGAAAGCACAGTTCTATTTTTTTGAGCAAGCTCACTGTTCTGGCCCTATAGGAAACACAAGAGAGTAGAAGAGTGCTCTTTTCTCAAAAGCAGAGTGTGTTTTTTCCAAGGCGAGCTAGTGTTTGTTTCTCAGTCAGAAATGGAGTTGAATCACATGCAGTTTTTGGGCCTATGAGCAAGAGTTGCTTTCTGGTAAGGAGAGTCACTATTGTGCTCCCATTGCAATACACAGTGCAAATAGCACTCGAGTCTGTTCCCAGCAAGTACAGAGTACTGGACTGAAGAGAAGCTACTGTTCTTGTCAGTTTCCTAAGCAGAGTTGAACTAGATATGGGCCGTGTGTGTAGAAAGCACAGTTCTTTTGTTCTGAGCAAGCTCACTGTTCTGGCCCTATAGGAAACACAGTAGAGTAGAAGAGTGCTCTTTTCTCAAAAGCACAGTGTGTTTCTTGTAAGGCGAGCTAGTGTTTGTTTCCCAGTCAGAAATGGAGTTGAATCACATGCAGTTATCGGTCCTACGAGCAAGAGTTGTTTTCTGGTAAGGAGAGTCACTATTGGGCTCCCATTGCCATACACAGCGCAAATAGCACTCGCGACTGTTCCCAGCAACTACAGTGTACTGGACTGAAGAGAAGCTACCGTTCTTGTCAGAATCCTAAGCAGAGTTGAACTAGATATGGCCCGTGTGTGTAGGAAGCACAGTTCTTTTGTTCTGAGCAAGCTCACAGTTCTGGCCCTATAGGAAACACAGTAGAGTAGAAGAGTGGTCTTTTCTCAAAAGCAGAGTGTGTTTCTTCTAAGGCGAGCTAGTGTTTGTTTCCCAGTCAGAAATGGAGTTGAATCACATGCAGTTTTTGGTCCTATGAGCAAGAGTTGTTTTCTGGTAAGGAAAGTCACTATTGCGCTCCCATTGCCATACACAGTGCAAATAGCACTCGCGTCTGTTCCCAGCAAGTACAGTGTACTGGACTGAAGAGAAGGTACTGTTCTTGTCAGTTTCCTAAGAAGAGTTGAACAAGATATGGCCCGTGTGTGTAGGATGCACAATTCTTTTGTTCTGAGCAATCTCACTCTTCTGGCCCTATAGGAAACACAGTAGAGTAGAAGAGTGCTCTTTTCTCAAAAGCAGAGTGTGTTTCTTCCAAGGTGAGCTAGTGTTTGTTTCCCAGTCAGAAATGGAGTTGAATCACATGCTGTTTTTGGTCCTACGAGCAAGAGTTGTTTTCCGGTTAGGAGAGTCACTATTGTGCTCCCATTGCCATTCACAGTGCAAATAGCACTTGCGTCTGTTCCCAGCAAGTACAGAGTACTGGACTGAAGAGAAGCTACTGTTCTTGTCAGTTTCCTAAGCAGAGTTGAACTAGATATGGCCCGTGTGTGTAGGAAGCACATTTCTTTTGTTCTGAGCAAGCTCACTCTTCTGGCCCTATAGGAAACACAGTAGAGCAGAAGAGTGCTCTTTTCTCAAAAGCAGAGTGTGTTTCTCGTGAGGCGAGCTAGTGTTTGTTTCCCAGTCAGAAAAGGAGTTGAATCACATGCAGTTATCGGTCCTACGAGCAAGAGTTGTTCTCTGGTAAGGAGAGTCACTATTGCGCTCCCATTGCCATACACAGTGCAAATAGCACTCGCGTCTGTTCCCACCATATACAGTGTACTTGACTGACGAGAAGCTACTGTTCTTGTCAGTTTCCTAATCAGAGTTGAACTAGATATGGCCCGTGTGTGTAGGAAGCACAGTTCTTTTGTTCTGAGCAAGCTCACTGTTCTGGCATATAGGAAACACAGTAGAGTAGAAGAGTGCTCTTTTCTCAAAAGCAGAGTGTGTTTCTTGTAAGGCGAGCTAGTGTTTGTTTCCCAGTCAGAAATGGAGTTGAATCACATGCAGTTATCGGTCCTACGAGCAAGAGTTGTTTTCTGGTAAGGAGAGTCACTATTGGGCTCCCATTGCCATACACAGCGCAAATAGCACTCGCGTCTGTTCCCAGCAACTACAGTGTACTGGACTGAAGAGAAGGTACTGTTCTTGTCAGTTTCCTAAGAAGAGTTGAACAAGATATGGCCCGTGTGTGTAGGATGCACAATTCTTTTGTTCTGAGCAATCTCACTCTTCTGGCCCTATAGGAAACACAGTAGAGTAGAAGAGTGCTCTTTTCTCAAAAGCAGAGTGTGTTTCTTCCAAGGTGAGCTAGTGTTTGTTTCCCAGTCAGAAATGGAGTTGAATCTCATGCAGTTTTTGGTCCTACGAGCAAGAGTTGTGTTTTGGTAAGGAGAGTCACTATTGCGCTCCCATTGCCATACACAGCGCAAATAGCACTCGCGTCTGTTCCCAGCAACTATAGTGTACTGGACTGAAGAGAAGCTACTGTTCTTGTCAGTATCCTAAGCAGAGTTGAACTAGATATGGCCCGTGTGTGTAGGAAGCACAGTTCTTTTTTTGTGAGCAAGCTCACTGTTCTGGCCCTATAGGAAACACAGTACAGTAGAAGAGAGGTCTTTTCTCAAAAGCAGAGTGTGTTTCTTGTAAGGCAAGCTTGTGTTTGTTTCCCAGACAGAGATGGAGTTGAATCACATGCAGTTTTTGGTCCTATGAGCAAGAGTTGTTTTCTGGTAAGGAGAGTCACTATTGTGCTCCCATTGAGCCATACACAGTGCAAATAGCACTCGCGTCTGTTCCCAGCAAGTACAGTGTACTGGACTGAAGAGAAGCTACTGTTCTTGTCAGTTCCTAAGCAGAGTTGAACTAGATATGGCCCGTGTGTGTAGGAAGCACAGTTCTTTTGTTCTGAGCAAGCTCACTGTTCTGGCCCTATAGGAAACACAGTAGAGTAGAAGAGTGCTCTTTTCTCAAAAGCAGAGTGTGTTTCTTCCAAGGCGAGCTAGTGTTTGTTTCCCAGTCAGAAATGGAGTTGAATCACATGCAGTTTTTGGTCCTACGAGCAAGAGTTGTTTTCCGGTAAGGAGAGTCACTATTGGGCTCCCATTGCCATACACAGTGCAAATAGCACTCGCGTCTGTTCCCAGCAAGTACAGTGTACTGGACTGAAGAGAAGCTACTGTTCTTGTCAGTTTCCTAACCAGAGTTGAACTAGATAAAACCCATGTGTGTAGGAAGCACAGTTCTTTTGTTCTGAGCAAGCTCACTCTTCTGGCCCTATTTGAAACACAATAGAGCAGAAGAGTGCTCTTTTTTCAAAAGCAGAGTGTGTTTCTTCTAAGGCGAGCTAGTGTTTGTTTCCCAGTCAGAAATGGAGTTGAATCTCATGCAGTTTTTGGTCCTACGAGCAAGAGTTGTGTTTTGGTAAGGAGAGTCACTATTGCGCTCCCATTGCCATACACAGCGCAAATAGTACTCGCGTCTGTTCCCAGCAACTATAGTGTACTGGACTGAAGAGAAGCTACTGTTCTTGTCAGTGTCCTAAGCAGAGTTGAACTAGATATGGCCCGTGTGTGTAGGAAGCACAGTTCTTTTTTTCTGAGCAAGCTCACTGTTCTGGCCCTATAGGAAACACAGTACAGTAGAAGAGTGGTCTTTTCTCAAAAGCAGAGTGTGTTTCTTGTAAGGCAAGCTAGTGTTTGTTTCCCAGACAGAAATGGAGTTGAATCACATGCAGTTTTTGGTCCTATGAGCAAGAGTTGTTTTCTGGTAAGGAGAGTCACTATTGTGCTCCCATTGCCATACACAGTGCAAATAGCACTCGCGTCTGTTCCCAGCAAGTACAGTGTACTGGACTGAAGAGAAGCTTCTGTTCTTGTCAGTTTCCTAAGAGGAGTTGAACTAGATATGGCCCCTGTGTGTAGGAAGCAGAGTTCTTTTGTTCTGAGCAAGCTCACTGTTCTGGCCCTAAGGGAAACACAGTAGAGTAGAAGAGTGCTCTTTTCTAAAAAATAGAGTGTGTTTCTTCCAAGGCGAGCAAGTGTTTGTTTCCCAGTCAGAAATGGAGTTGAATCACATTCAGTTTTTGGTCCTACGAGCAAGAGTTGTTTTCTGGTAAGGAGAGTCACTATTGCACTCCCATTGCCATAAACAGTGCAAATAGCACTCGCGTCTGTTCCCAGCAACTACAGTGTACTGGACTGAAGAGAAGCTACTGTTCTTGTCAGTTTCCTAAGCAGAGTTGAACTAGATATGGCCCGTGTGTGTAGGAAGCACAGTTCTTTTGTTCTGAGCAAGCTCACTGTTCTGGCCCTATAGGAAACACAGTAGAGTAGAAGAGTGCTCTTTTCTCAAAAGCAGAGTGTGTTTCTTCTAAGGCGAGCTAGTGTTTGTTTCCCAGTCAGAAATGGAGTTGAATCACATGCAGTTATCGGTCCTACGAGCAAGAGTTGTTTTCTGGTAAGGAGAGTCACTATTGGGCTCCCATTGCCATACACAGCGCAAATAGCACTCGCGTCTGTTCCCAGCAACTACAGTGTACTGGACTGAAGAGAAGCTACTGTACTTGTCAGAATCCTAAGCAGAGTTGAACTAGATATGGCCCGTGTATGTAGGAAGCACAGTTCTTTTGTTCTGCGCAAGCTCACAGTTCTGGCCCTATAGGAAACACAGTAGAGTAGAAGAGTGGTCTTTTCTCAAAAGCAGAGTGTGTTTCTTCTAAGGCGAGCTAGTGTTTGTTTCCCAGTCAGAAATGGAGTTGAATCACATGCAGTTTTTGGTCCTATGAGCAAGAGTTGTTTTCTGGTAAGGAAAGTCACTATTGCGCTCCCATTGCCATACACAGTGCAAATAGCACTCGCGTCTGTTCCCAGCAAGTACAGTGTACTGGACTGAAGAGAAGGTACTGTTCTTGTCAGTTTCCTAAGAAGAGTTGAACAAGATATGGCCCGTGTGTGTAGGATGCACAATTCTTTTGTTCTGAGCAATCTCACTCTTCTGGCCCTATAGGAAACACAGTAGAGTAGAAGAGTGCTCTTTTCTCAAAAGCAGAGTGTGTTTCTTCCAAGGTGAGCTAGTGTTTGTTTCCCAGTCAGAAATGGAGTTGAATCACATGCAGTTTTTGGTCCTACGAGCAAGAGTTGTTTTCCGGTTAGGATAGTCACTATTGCGCTCCCATTGCCATACACAGTGCAAATAGTACTCGCGTCTGTTCCCAGCAAGTACAGTGTACTGGACTGAAGAGAAGCTACTGTTTTTGTCAGTTTCCTAAGAAAAGTTGAACTAGATATGGCCCGTGTGTGTAGGAAGCACAATTCTTTTGTTCTGAGCAAGCTCACTGTTCTGGCCCTATAGGAAACACAGTAGAGTAGAAGAGTGGTCTTTTCTCAAAAGCAGAGTGTGTTTCTTCCAAGGCGAGCTAGTGTTTGTTTCCCAGTCAGAAATGGAGTTGAATCACATGCAGTTTTTGGTCCTACGAGCAAGAGTTGTTTTCCGGTAAGGAGAGTCACTATTGGGCTCCCATTGCCATACACAGTGCAAATAGCACTCGCGTCTGTTCCCAGCAAGTACAGTGTACTGGACTGAAGAGAAGCTACTGTTCTTGTCAGTTTCCTAACCAGAGTTGAACTAGATATGGCCCGTGTGTGTAGAAAGCACAGTTCTATTGTTCTGAGCAAGCTCACTGTTCTGGCCCTATAGGAAACACAGTAGAGTAGAAGAGTGCTCTTTTCTCAAAAGCAGAGTGTGTGTCTTCCAAGGCGAGCTAGTGTTTGTTTCTCAGTCAGAAATGGAGTTGAATCACATGCAGTTTTTGGTCCTATGAGAAAGAGTTGTTTTCTGGTAAGGAGAGTCACTATTGCGCTCCCATTGCCATACACAGTGCAAATAGCACTCGTGTCTGTTCCCAGCAAGTACAGAGTACTGGACTGAAGAGAAGCTACTGTTCTTGTCAGTTTCTTAAGCAGAGTTGAACTAGATATGGCCCGTGTGTGTAGGAAGCACAGTTCTTTTGTTCTGAGCAAGCTCACTCTTCTGGCCCTATAGGAAACACAGTAGAGCAGAAGAGTGCTCTTTTCTCAAAAGCAGAGTGTGTTTCTCGTGAGGCGAGGTAGTGTTTGTTTCCCAGTCAGAAAAGGAGTTGAATCACATGCAGTTTTTGGTCCTACGAGCAAGAGTTGTTCTCTGGTAAGGAGAGTCACTATTGCGCTCCCATTGCCATACACAGTGCAAATAGCACTCGCGTCTGTTCCCACCAAGTACAGTGTACTAGACTGAAGAGAAGCTACTGTTCTTGTCAGTTTCCTAAGCAGAGTTGAACTAGATATGGGCCGTGTGTGTAGAAAGCACAGTTCTATTTTTTTGAGCAAGCTCACTGTTCTGGCCCTATAGGAAACACAAGAGAGTAGAAGAGTGCTCTTTTCTCAAAAGCAGAGTGTGTTTTTTCCAAGGCGAGCTAGTGTTTGTTTCTCAGTCAGAAATGGAGTTGAATCACATGCTGTTTTTGGTCCTATGAGCAAGAGTTGTTTTCTGGTAAGGAGAGTCACTATTGTGCTCCCATTGCCATACACAGTGCAAATAGCACTTGCGTCTGTTCCCAGCAAGTACAGAGTACTGGACTGAAGAGAAGCTACTGTTCTTGTCAGTTTCCTAAGCAGAGTTGAACTAGATATGGCCCGTGTGTGTAGGAAGCACAGTTCTTTTGTTCTGAGCAAGCTCACTCTTCTGGCCCTATAGGAAACACAGTAGAGCAGAAGAGTGCTCTTTTCTCAAAAGCAGAGTGTGTTTCTCGTGAGGCGAGCTAGTGTTTGTTTCCCAGTCAGAAAAGGAGTTGAATCACATGCAGTTATCGGTCCTACGAGCAAGAGTTGTTCTCTGGTAAGGAGAGTCACTATTGCGCTCCCATTGCCATACACAGTGCAAATAGCACTCGCGTCTGTTCCCACCATATACAGTGTACTTGACTGACGAGAAGCTACTGTTCTTGTCAGTTTCCTAATCAGAGTTGAACTAGATATGGCCCGTGTGTGTAGGAAGCACAGTTCTTTTGTTCTGAGCAAGCTCACTGTTCTGGCATATAGGAAACACAGTAGAGTAGAAGAGTGCTCTTTTCTCAAAAGCAGAGAGTGTTTCTTGTAAGGCGAGCTAGTGTTTGTTTCCCAGTCAGAAATGGAGTTGAATCACATGCAGTTATTGGTCCTACGAGCAAGAGTTGTTTTCTGGTAAGGAGAGTCACTATTGGGCTCCCATTGCCATACACAGCGCAAATAGCACTCGCGTCTGTTCCCAGCAACTACAGTGTACTGGACTGAAGAGAAGGTACTGTTCTTGTCAGTTTCCTAAGAAGAGTTGAACAAGATATGGCCCGTGTGTGTAGGATGCACAATTCTTTTGTTCTGAGCAATCTCACTCTTCTGGCCCTATAGGAAACACAGTAGAGTAGAAGAGTGCTCTTTTCTCAAAAGCAGAGTGTGTTTCTTCCAAGGTGAGCTAGTGTTTGTTTCCCAGTCAGAAATGGAGTTGAATCACATGCAGTTTTTGGTCCTACGAGCAAGAGTTGTTTTCCGGTTAGGATAGTCACTATTGCGCTCCCATTGCCATACACAGTGCAAATAGCACTCGCGTCTGTTCCCAGCAAGTACAGTGTACTGGACTGAAGAGAAGCTACTGTTTTTGTCAGTTTCCTAAGAAGAGTTGAACTAGATATGGCCCGTGTCTGTAGGAAGCACAATTCTTTTGTTCTGAGCAAGCTCACTGTTCTGGCCCTATAGGAAACACATTAGAGTAGAAGAGTGGTCTTTTCTCAAAAGCAGAGTGTGTTTCTTCCAAGGCGAGCTGGTGATTGTTTCCCAGTCAGAAATGGAGTTGAATCACATGCAGTTTTTGGTCCTACGAGCAAGAGTTGTTTTCCGGTAAGGAGAGTCACTATTGCGCTCCCATTGCCATACACAGTGCAAATAGCACTCGCGTCTGCTCCCAGCAAGTACAGTGTACTGGACTGAAGAGAAGCTACTGTTCTTGTCAGTTTCCTAACCAGAGTTGAACTAGATAAAACCCATGTGTGTAGGAAGCACAGTTCTTTTGTTCTGAGCAAGCTCACTCTTCTGGCCCTATAGGAAACACAATAGAGCAGAAGAGTGCTCTTTTTTCAAAAGCAGAGTGTGTTTCTTCTAAGGCGAGCTAGTGTTTGTTTCCCAGTCAGAAATGGAGTTGAATCTCATGCAGTTTTTGGTCCTACGAGCAAGAGTTGTGTTTTGGTAAGGAGAGTCACTATTGCGCTCCCATTGCCATACACAGCGCAAATAGCACTCGCGTCTGTTCCCAGCAACTATAGTGTACTGGACTGAAGAGAAGCTACTGTTCTTGTCAGTATCCTAAGCAGAGTTGAACTAGATATGGCCCGTGTGTGTAGGAAGCACAGTTCTTTTTTTGTGAGCAAGCTCACTGTTCTGGCCCTATAGGAAACACAGTACAGTAGAAGAGAGGTCTTTTCTCAAAAGCAGAGTGTGTTTCTTGTAAGGCAAGCTAGTGTTTGTTTCCCAGACAGAGATGGAGTTGAATCACATGCAGTTTTTGGTCCTATGAGCAAGAGTTGTTTTCTGGTAAGGAGAGTCACTATTGTGCTCCCATTGCCATACACAGTGCAAATAGCACTCGCGTCTGTTCCCAGCAAGTACAGTGTACTGGACTGAAGAGAAGCTACTGTTCTTGTCAGTTTCCTAAGCAGAGTTGAACTAGATATGGCCCGTGTGTGTAGGAAGCACAGTTCTTTTGTTCTGAGCAAGCTCACTGTTCTGGCCCTATAGGAAACACAGTAGAGTAGAAGAGTGCTCTTTTCTCAAAAGCAGAGTGTGTTTCTTCCAAGGCGAGCTAGTGTTTGTTTCCCAGTCAGAAATGGAGTTGAATCACATGCAGTTTTTGGTCCTACGAGCAAGAGTTGTTTTCCGGTAAGGAGAGTCACTATTGGGCTCCCATTGCCATACACAGCGCAAATAGCACTCGCGTCTGTTCCCAGCAACTATAGTGTACTGGACTGAAGAGAAGCTACTGTTCTTGTCAGTATTCTAAGCAGAGTTGAACTAGATATGCCCCGTGTGTGTAGGAAGCACAGTTCTTTTTTTCTGAGCAAGCTCACTGTTCTGGCCCTATAGGAAACACAGTACAGTAGAAGAGTGGTCTTTTCTCAAAAGCAGAGTGTGTTTCTTGTAAGGCAAGCTAGTGTTTGTTTCCCAGACAGAAATGGAGTTGAATCACATGCAGTTTTTGGTCCTATGAGCAAGAGTTGTTTTCTGGTAAGGAGAGTCACTATTGTGCTCCCATTGCCATACACAGTGCAAATAGCACTCGCGTCTGTTCCCAGCAAGTACAGTGTACTGGACTGAAGAGAAGCTTCTGTTCTTGTCAGTTTCCTAAGAGGAGTTGAACTAGATATGGCCCCTGTGTGTAGGAAGCAGAGTTCTTTTGTTCTGAGCAAGCTCACTGTTCTGGCCCTAAGGGAAACACAGTAGAGTAGAAGAGTGCTCTTTTCTAAAAAATAGAGTGTGTTTCTTCCAAGGCGAGCAAGTGTTTGTTTCCCAGTCAGAAATGGAGTTGAATCACATTCAGTTTTTGGTCCTACGAGCAAGAGTTGTTTTCTGGTAAGGAGAGTCACTATTGCACTCCCATTGCCATAAACAGTGCAAATAGCACTCGCGTCTGTTCCCAGCAACTACAGTGTACTGGACTGAAGAGAAGCTACTGTTCTTGTCAGTTTCCTAAGCAGAGTTGAACTAGATATGGCCCGTGTGTGTAGGAAGCACAGTTCTTTTGTTCTGAGCAAGCTCACTGTTCTGGCCCTATAGGAAACACAGTAGAGTAGAAGAGTGCTCTTTTCTCAAAAGCAGAGTGTGTTTCTTCCAAGGCGAGCTAGTGTTTGTTTCCCAGTCAGAAATGGAGTTGAATCACATGCAGTTTTTGGTCCTACCAGGAAGAGTTGTTTTCCGGTAAGGAGAGTCACTATTGGGCTCCCATTGCCATACACAGTGCAAATAGCACTCGCGTCTGTTCCCAGCAAGTACAGTGTACTGGACTGAAGAGAAGCTACTGTTCTTGTCAGTTTCCTAACCAGAGTTGAACTAGATAAAACCCATGTGTGTAGGAAGCACAGTTCTTTTGTTCTGAGCAAGCTCACTCTTCTGGCCCTATAGGAAACACAATAGAGCAGAAGAGTGCTCTTTTTTCAAAAGCAGAGTGTGTTTCTTCTAAGGCGAGCTAGTGTTTGTTTCCCAGTCAGAAATGGAGTTGAATCTCATGCAGTTTTTGGTCCTACGAGCAAGAGTTGTGTTTTGGTAAGGAGAGTCACTATTGTGCTCCCATTGCCATACACAGCGCAAATAGCACTCGCGTCTGTTCCCAGCAACTATAGTGTACTGGACTGAAGAGAAGCTACTGTTCTTGTCAGTATCCTAAGCAGAGTTGAACTAGATATGGCCCGTGTGTGTAGGAAGCACAGTTCTTTTTTTCTGAGCAAGCTCACTGTTCTGGCCCTATAGGAAACACAGTACAGTAGAAGAGTGGTCTTTTCTCAAAAGCAGAGTGTGTTTCTTGTAAGGCAAGCTAGTGTTTGTTTCCCAGACAGAAATGGAGTTGAATCACATGCAGTTTTTGGTCCTATGAGCAAGAGTTGTTTTCTGGTAAGGAGAGTCACTATTGTGCTCCCATTGCCATACACAGTGCAAATAGCACTCGCGTCTGTTCCCAGCAAGTACAGTGTACTGGACTGAAGAGAAGCTTCTGTTCTTGTCAGTTTCCTAAGAGGAGTTGAACTAGATATGGCCCCCGTGTGTAGGAAGCAGAGTTCTATTTTTTTGAGCAAGCTCACTGTTCTGGCCCTATAGGAAACACAAGAGAGTAGAAGAGTGCTCTTTTCTCAAAAGCAGAGTGTGTTTTTTCAAAGGCGAGCTAGTGTTTGTTTCTCAGTCAGAAATGGAGTTGAATCACATGCAGTTTTTGGTCCTATGAGCAAGAGTTGTTTTCTGGTAAGGAGAGTCACTATTGTGCTCCCATTGCCATACACAGTGCAAATAGCACTCGCGTCTGTTCCCAGCAAGTACAGAGTACTGGACTGAAGAGAAGCTACTGTTCTTGTCAGTTTCCTAAGCAGAGTTGAACTAGATATGGCCCGTGTGTGTAGGAAGCACAGTTCTTTTGTTCTGAGCACGCTCACTCTTCTGGCCCTATAGGAAACACAGTAGAGCAGAAGAGTGCTCTTTTCTCAAAAGCAGAGTGTGTTTCTCGTGAGGCGAGCTAGTGTTTGTTTCCCAGTCAGAAAAGGAGTTGAATCACATGCAGTTTTTGGTCCTACGAATAATAGTTGTTCTCTGGTAAGGAGAGTCACTATTGCGCTCCCATTGCCATACACAGTGCAAATAGCACTCGCGTCTGTTCCCACCATATACAGTGTACTTGACTGAAGAGAAGCTACTGTTCTTGTCAGTTTCCTAATCAGAGTTGAATTAGATATGGCCCGTGTGTGTAGGAAGCACAGTTCTTTTGTTCTGAGCAAGCTCACTGTTCTGGCATATAGGAAACACAGTAGAGTAGAAGAGTGCTCTTTTCTCAAAAGCAGAGTGTGTTTCTTGTAAGGCGAGCTAGTGTTTGTTTCCCAGTCAGAAATGGAGTTGAATCACATGCAGTTATCGGTCCTACGAGCAAGAGTTGTTTTCTGGTAAGGAGAGTCACTATTGGGCTCCCATTGCCATACACAGCGCAAATAGCACTCGCGTCTGTTCCCAGCAACTACAGTGTACTGGACTGAAGAGAACGTACTGTTCTTGTCAGTTTCCTAAGCAGAGTTGAACTAGATATGGCCCGTGTGTGTAGGAAGCACAGTTCTTTTGTTCTGAGCAAGCTCACAGTTCTGGCCCTATAGGAAACACAGTAGAGTAGAAGAGTGGTCTTTTCTCAAAAGCAGAGTGTGTTTCTTCTAAGGCGAGCTAGTGTTTGTTTCCCAGTCAGAAATGGAGTTGAATCACAGGCAGTTTTTGGTCCTATGAGCAAGAGTTGTTTTCTGGTAAGGAAAGTCACTATTGCGCTCCCATTGCCATACACAGTGCAAATAGCACTCGCGTCTGTTCCCAGCAAGTACAGTGTACTGGACTGAAGAGAAGGTACTGTTCTTCTCAGTTTCCTAAGAAGAGTTGAACAAGATATGGCCCGTGTGTGTAGGATGCACAATTCTTTTGTTCTGAGCAATCTCACTCTTCTGGCCCTATAGGAAACACAGTAGAGTAGAAGAGTGCTGTTTTCTCAAAAGCAGAGTGTGTTTCTTCCAAGGTGAGCTAGTGTTTGTTTCCCAGTCAGAAATGGAGTTGAATCACATGCAGTTTTTGGTCCTACGAGCAAGAGTTGTTTTCCGGTTAGGATAGTCACTATTGCGCTCCCATTGCCATACACAGTGCAAATAGCACTCGCGTCTGTTCCCAGCAAGTACAGTGTACTGGACTGAAGAGAAGCTACTGTTTTTGTCAGTTTCCTAAGAAGAGTTGAACTAGATATGGCCCGTGTCTGTAGGAAGCACAATTCTTTTGTTCTGAGCAAGCTCACTGTTCTGGCCCTATAGGAAACACAGTAGAGTAGAAGAGTAGTCTTTTCTCAAAAGCAGAGTGTGTTTCTTCCAAGGCGAGCTGGTGATTGTTTCCCAGTCAGAAATGGAGTTGAATCACATGCAGTTTTTGCTCCTACGAGCAAGAGTTGTTTTCCGGTAAGGAGAGTCACTATTGGGCTCCCATTGCCATACACAGTGCAAATAGCACTCGCGTCTGTTCCCAGCAAGTACAGTGTACTGGACTGAAGAGAAGCTACTGTTCTTGTCAGTTTCCTAACCAGAGTTGAACTAGATAAAACCCATGTGTGTAGGAAGCACAGTTCTTTTGTTCTGAGCAAGCTCACTCTTCTGGCCCTATAGGAAACACAATAGAGCAGAAGAGTGCTCTTTTTTCAAAAGCAGAGTGTGTTTCTTCTAAGGCGAGCTAGTGTTTGTTTCCCAGTCAGAAATGGAGTTGAATCTCATGCAGTTTTTGGTCCTACGAGCAAGAGTTGTGTTTTGGTAAGGAGAGTCACTATTGCGCTCCCATTGCCATACACAGCGCAAATAGCACTCGCGTCTGTTCCCAGCAACTATAGTGTACTGGACTGAAGAGAAGCTACTGTTCTTGTCAGTATCCTAAGCAGAGTTGAACTAGATATGGCCCGTGTGTGTAGGAAGCACAGTTCTTTTTTTCTGAGCAAGCTCACTGTTCTGGCCCTATAGGAAACACAGTACAGTAGAAGAGTGGTCTTTTCTCAAAAGCAGAGTGTGTTTCTTGTAAGGCAAGCTAGTGTTTGTTTCCCAGACAGAAATGGAGTTGAATCACATGCAGTTTTTGGTCCTATGAGCAAGAGTTGTTTTCTGGTAAGGAGAGTCACTATTGCGCTCCCATTGCCATACACAGTGCAAATAGCACTCGCGTCTGTTCCCAGCAAGTACAGTGTACTGGACTGAAGAGAAGCTTCTGTTCTTGTCAGTTTCCTAAGCAGAGTTGAACTAGATATGGCCCCTGTGTGTAGGAAGCAGAGTTCTTTTGTTCTGACCAAGCTCACTGTTCTGGCCCTAAGGGAAACACAGTAGAGTAGAAGAGTGCTCTTTTCTAAAAAACAGAGTGTGTTTCTTCCAAGGCGAGCAAGTGTTTGTTTCCCAGTCAGAAATGGAGTTGAATCACATTCAGTTTTTGGTCCTACGAGCAAGAGTTGTTTTCTGGTAAGGAGAGTCACTATTGCACTCCCATTGCCATAAACAGTGCAAATAGCACTCGCGTCTGTTCCCAGCAACTACAGTGTACTGGACTGAAGAGAAGCTACTGTTCTTGTCAGTTTCCTAAGCAGAGTTGAACTAGATATGGCCCGTGTGTGTAGGAAGCACAGTTCTTTTGTTCTGAGCAAGCTCACTGTTCTGGCCCTATAGGAAACACAGTAGAGTAGAAGAGTGCTCTTTTCTCAAAAGCAGAGTGTGTTTCTTCCAAGGCGAGCTAGTGTTTGTTTCCCAGTCAGAAATGGAGTTGAATCACATGCAGTTTTTGGTCCTACGAGCAAGAGTTGTTTTCCGGTAAGGAGAGTCACTATTGGGCTCCCATTGCCATACACAGTGCAAATAGCACTCGCGTCTGTTCCCAGCAAGTACAGTGTACTGGACTGAAGAGAAGCTACTGTTCTTGTCAGTTTCCTATCCAGAGTTGAACTAGATAAAACCCATGTGTGTAGGAAGCACAGTTCTTTTGTTCTGAGCAAGCTCACTCTTCTGGCCCTATTTGAAACACAATAGAGCAGAAGAGTGCTCTTTTTTCAAAAGCAGAGTGTGTTTCCTCTAAGGCGAGCTAGTGTTTGATTCCCAGTCAGAAATGGAGTTGAATCTCATGCAGTTTTTGGTCCTACGAGCAAGAGTTGTGTTTTGGTAAGGAGAGTCACTATTGCGCTCCCATTGCCATACACAGCGCAAATAGCACTCGCGTCTGTTCCCAGCAACTATAGTGTACTGGACTGAAGAGAAGCTACTGTTCTTGTCAGTATCCTAAGCAGAGTTGAACTAGATATGGCCCGTGTGTGTAGGAAGCACAGTTCTTTTTTCTGAGCAAGCTCACTGTTCTGGCCCTATAGGAAACACAGTACAGTAGAAGAGTGGTCTTTTCTCAAAAGCAGAGTGTGTTTCTTGTAAGGCAAGCTAGTGTTTGTTTCCCAGACAGAAATGGAGTTGAATCACATGCTGTTTTTGGTCCTATGAGCAAGAGTTGTTTTCTGGTAAGGAGAGTCACTATTGTGCTCCCATTGCCATACACAGTGCAAATAGCACTCGCGTCTGTTCCCAGCAAGTACAGTGTACTGGACTGAAGAGAAGCTTCTGTTCTTGTCAGTTTCCTAAGAGGAGTTGAACTAGATATGGCCCCTGTGTGTAGGAAGCAGAGTTCTTTTGTTCTGAGCAAGCTCACTGTTCTGGCCCTAAGGGAAACACAGTAGAGTAGAAGAGTGCTCTTTTCTAAAAAACAGAGTGTGTTTCTTCCAAGGCGAGCAAGTGTTTGTTTCCCAGTCAGAAATGGAGTTGAATCACATTCAGTTTTTGGTCCTACGAGCAAGAGTTGTTTTCTGGTAAGGAGAGTCACTATTGCACTCCCATTGCCATAAACAGTGCAAATAGCACTCGCGTCTGTTCCCAGCAACTACAGTGTACTGGACTGAAGAGAAGCTACTGTTCTTGTCAGTTTCCTAAGCAGAGTTGAACTAGATATGGCCCGTGTGTGTAGGAAGCACAGTTCTTTTGTTCTGAGCAAGCTCACTGTTCTGGCCCTATAGGAAACACAGTAGAGTAGAAGAGTGCTGTTTTCTCAAAAGCAGAGTGTGTTTCTTCCAAGGCGAGCTAGTGTTTGTTTCCCAGTCAGAAATGGAGTTGAATCACATGCAGTTTTTGGTCCTACGAGCAAGAGTTGTATTCCGGTAAGGAGAGTCACTATTGCGCTCCCATTGCCATACACAGTGCAAATAGCACTCGCGTCTGTTCCCAGCAAGTACAGTGTACTGGACTGAAGAGAAGCTACTGTTCTTGGCAGTTTCCTAACCAGAGTTGAACTAGATATGGGCCGTGTGTGTAGAAAGCACAGTTCTATTGTTCTGAGCAAGCTCACTGTTCTGGCCCTATAGGAAACACTGTAGAGTAGAAGAGTGCTCTTTTCTCAAAAGCAGAGTGTGTTTCTTCCAAGGCGAGCTAGTGTTTGTTTCTCAGTCAGAAATGGAGTTGAATCACATGCAGTTTTTGGTCCTATGAGCAAGAGTTGTTTTCTGGTAAGGAGAGTCACTATTGCGCTCCCATTGCCATACACAGTGCAAATAGCCCTCGTGTCTGTTCCCAGCAAGTACAGAGTACTGGACTGAAGAGAAGCTACTGTTCTTGTCAGTTTCCTAAGCAGAGTTGAACTAGATATGGCCCGTGTGTTTAGGAAGCACAGTTCTTTTGTTCTGAGCAATCTCACTCTTCTGGCCCTATAGGAAACACAGTAGAGCAGAAGAGTGCTCTTTTCTCAAAAGCAGAGTGTGTTTCTCGTGAGGCGAGCTAGTCCTTGTTTCCCAGTCAGAAATGGAGTTGAATCACATGCAGTTTTTGGTCCTATGAGCAAGAGTTGTTTTCTGGTAAGGAAAGTCACTATTGCGCTCCCATTGCCATACACAGTGCAAATAGCACTCGCGTCTGTTCTCACCAAGTACAGTGTACTAGACTGAAGAGAAGCTACTGTTCTTGTCAGTTTCCTAAGCAGAGTTGAACTAGATATGGGCCATGTGTGTAGAAAGCACAGTTCTATTTTTTTGAGCAAGCTCACTGTTCTGGCCCTATATGAAACACAAGAGAGTAGAAGAGTGCTCTTTTCTCAAAAGCAGAGTGTGTTTTTTCCAAGGCGAGCTAGTGTTTGTTTCTCAGTCAGAAATGGAGTTGAATCACATGCAGTTTTTGGTCCTATGAGCAAGAGTTGTTTTCTGGTAAGGAGAGTCACTATTGTGCTCCCATTGCTATACACAGTGCAAATAGCACTCGCATCTGTTCCCAGCAAGTACAGAGTACTGGACTGAAGAGAAGCTACTGTTCTTGTCAGTTTCCTAAGCAGAGTTGAACTAGATATGGCCCGTGTGTGTAGGAAGCACAGTTCTTTTGTTCTGAGCAAGCTCACTCTTCTGGCCCTATAGGAAACACAGTAGAGCAGAAGAGTGCTCTTTTCTCAAAAGCAGAGTGTGTTTCTCGTGAGGCGAGCTAGTGTTTGTTTCCCAGTCAGAAAAGGAGTTGAATCACATGCAGTTTTTGGTCCTACGAGCAAGAGTTGTTCTCTGGTAAGGAGAGTCACTATTGCGCTCCCATTGCCATACACAGTGCAAATAGCACTCGCGTCTGTTCCCACCATATACAGTGTACTTGACTGAAGAGAAGCTACTGTTCTTGTCAGTTTCCTAATCAGAGTTGAACTAGATATGGCCCGTGTGTGTAGGAAGCACAGTTCTTTTGTTCTGAGCAAGCTCACTGTTCTGGCCCTATAGGAAACACAGTAGAGTAGAAGAGTGCTCTTTTCTCAAAAGCAGAGTGTGTTTCTTGTAAGGCGAGCTAGTGTTTGTTTCCCAGTCAGAAATGGATTTGAATCACATGCAGTTATCGGTCCTACGAACAAGAGTTGTTTTCTGGTAAGGAGAGTCACTATTGGGCTCCCATTGCCATACACAGCGCAAATAGCACTCGCGTCTGTTTCCAGCAACTACAGTGTACTGGACTGAAGAGAAGCTACTGTTCTTGTCAGAATCCTAAGCAGAGTTGAACTAGATATGGCCCGTGTGTGTAGGAAGCACAGTACTTTTGTTCTGAGCAAGCTCACAGTTCTGGCCCTAGAGGAAACACAGTAGAGTAGAAGAGTGGTCTTTTCTCAAAAGCAGAGTGTGTTTCTTCTAAGGCGAGCTAGTGTTTGTTTCCCAGTCAGAAATGGAGTTGAATCACATGCAGTTTTTGGTCCTATGAGCAAGAGTTGTTTTCTGGTAAGGAAAGTCACTATTGCGCTCCCATTGCCATACACAGTGCAAATAGCACTCGCGTCTGTTCCCAGCAAGTACAGTGTACTGGACTGAAGAGAAGGTACTGTTCTTGTCAGTTTCCTAAGAAGAGTTGAACAAGATATGGCCCGTGTGTGTAGGATGCACAATTCTTTTGTTCTGAGCAATCTCACTCTTCTAGCCCTATAGGAAACACAGTAGAGTAGAAGAGTGCTCTTTTCTCAAAAGCAGAGTGTGTTTCTTCCAAGGTGAGCTAGTGTTTGTTTCCCAGTCAGAAATGGAGTTGAATCACATTCAGTTTTTGGTCCTACGAGCAAGAGTTGTTTTCTGGTAAGGAGAGTCACTATTGCGCTCCCATTGCCATACACAGTGCAAATAGCACTCGCGTCTGTTCCCACCAAGTACAGTGTACTGGACTGAAGAGAAGCTACTGTTCTTGTCAGTTTCCTAACCAGAGTTGAACTAGATATGGGCCGTGTGTGTACAAAGCACAGTTCTATTGTTCTGAGCAAGCTCACTGTTCTGGCCCTATAGGAAACACAGTAGAGTAGAAGAGTGCTCTTTTCTCAAAAGCAGAGTGTGTTTCTTCCAAGGCGAGCTAGTGTTTGTTTCTCAATCAGAAATGGAGTTGAATCACATGCAGTTTTTGGTCCTATGAGAAAGAGTTGTTTTCTGGTAAGGAGAGTCACTATTGCGCTCCCATTGCCATACACAGTGCAAATAGCACTCGTGTCTGTTCCCAGCAAGTACAGAGTACTGGACTGAAGAGAAGCTACTGTTCTTGTCAGTTTCCTAAGCATTGTTGAACTAGATATGGCCCGTGTGTGTAGGAAGCACAGTTCTTTTGTTCTGAGCAATCTCACTCTTCTGGCCCTATAGGAAACACAGTAGAGCAGAAGAGTGCTCTTTTCTCAAAAGCAGAGTGTGTTTCTCGTGAGGCGAGCTAGTGCTTGTTTCCCAGTCAGAAATGGAGTTGAATCACATGCAGTTTTTGGTCCTATGAGCAAGAGTTGTTTTCTGGTAAGGAAAGTAACTATTGCGCTACCATTGCCATATACAGTGCAAATAGCACTCGCGTCTGTTCCCAGCAAGTACAGTGTACTGGACTGAAGAGAAGGTACTGTTCTTGTCAGTTTCCTAGGAAGAGTTGAACAAGATATGGCCCGTGTGTGTAGGATGCACAATTCTTTTGTTCTGAGCAAGCTCACTGTTCTGGCCCTATAGGAAACACAGTAGAGTAGAAGAGTGCTCTTTTCTCAAAAGCAGAGTGTGTTTCTTCCAAGGTGAGCTAGTGTTTGTTTCCCAGTCAGAAATGGAGTTGAATCACATGCAGTTTTTGGTCCTACGAGCAAGAGTTGTTTTCCGGTTAGGATAGTCACTATTGCGCTCCCATTGCCATACACAGTGCAAATAGCACTCGCGTCTGTTCCCAGCAAGTACAGTGTACTGGACTGAAGAGAAGCTACTGTTTTTGTCAGTTTCCTAAGCAGAGTTGAACTAGATAAGGGCCATGTGTGTAGGAAGCACAGTTCTTTTGTTCTGAGCAAGCTCACTGTTCTGGCCCTATAGGAAACACAGTAGAGCAGAAGAGTGCTCTTTTTTCAAAAGCAGAGTGTGTTTCTTCTAAGGCGAGCTAGTGTTTGTTTCCCAGTCAGAAATGGAGTTGAATCTCATGCAGTTTTTGGTCCTATGAGCAAGAGTTGTTTTTTGGTAAGGAGAGTCACTATTGCACTCTCATTGCCATACACAGCGCAAATAGCACTGGCATCTGTTACCAGCAACTACAGTGTACTGACTGAAGAGAAGCTAATGTTCTTGTCAGTATCCTAAGCAGAGTTGATCTAGATATGGCCCGTGTGTGTAGGAAGCACAGTTCTTTTTTTCTGAGCAAGCTCACTGTTCTGGCCCCATAGGAAACACAGTAGAGTAGAAGATTGCTCTTTTCTCATTAGCAGAGTGTGTTTCTCGTACGGCGAGCTAGTGTTTGTTTCCCAATCAGAAATGGAGTTGAATCACATGCAGTTTTTGGTCCTATGTGCAAGAGTTGTTTTCTGGTAAAGAGAGTTACTATTGCACTGCCATTGCCATAAATAGTGCAAATAGCACTCGAGTCTGTTTCCAGCAAGTACAGTGTACTGGACTGAAGAGAAGCTACTGTTCTTGTCAGTTTCCTAAGCAGAGTTGAACTAGATAAGGCCCATGTGTGTAGGAAGCACAGTTCTTTTGTTCTGAGCAAGCTCACTGTTCTGGCCCTATAGGAAACACAGTAGAGCAGAAGAGTGCTCTTTTTTCAAAAGCAGAGTGTGTTTCTTCTAAGGCGAGCTAGTGTTTGTTTCCCAGTCAGAAATGGTGTTGAATCACATGCAGTTTTTGGTCCTACGAGCAAGAGTTGTTTTTTGGTAAGGAGAGTCACTATTGGGCTCCCATTGCCATACACAGCGCAAATAGCCCTCGCGTCTGTTCCCAGCAACTACAGTGTACTGGACTGAAGAGAAGCTACTGTTCTTGTCAGAATCCTAAGCAGAGTTGAACTAGATATGGCCCGTGTGTGTAGGAAGCACAGTTCTTTTGTTCTGAGCAAGCTCACTGTTCTGGCCCTATAGGAAACACAGTAGAGTAGAAGAGTGGTCTTTTCTCAAAAGCAGAGTGTGTTTCTTCTAAGGCGAGCTAGTGTTTGTTTCCCAGTCAGAAATGGAGTTGAATCACATGCAGTTTTTGATCTTACGAGCAAGAGTTGTTTTCTGGTAAGGAGAGTCACTATTGTGCTCCCATTGCCATACACAGTGCAAATAGCACTCGCGTCTGTTCCCAGCAAGTACAGTGTACTGGACTGAAGAGAAGCTACTGTTCTTGTCAGTTTCCTAAGAAGAGTTGATCTAGATATGGCCCGTGTGTGTAGGAGGCACAATTCTTTTGTTCTGAGCAAGCTCACTGTTCTGGCCCTATAGGAAACACAGTAGAGTAGAAGAGTGCTCTTTTCTCAAAAGCAGAGTGTGTTTCTTCCAAGGCGAGCTAGTGTTTGTTTCCCAGTCAGAAATGGAGTTGAATCACATGCAGTTTTTCGTCCTACGAGCAAGAGTTGTTTTCCAGTAAGGAGAGTCACTATTGCGCTCCCTTTGCCATACACAGTGCAAATAGCACTCACGTCTGTTGCCAGCAAGTACAGTGTACTGGACTGAAGAGAAGCCACTGTTCTTGTCAGTTTCCTAAGAGGAGTTGAACTAGATATGGCCCCTGTGTGTAGGAAGCAGAGTTCTTTTGTTCTGAGCAAGCTCACTGTTCTGGCCCTAAGGGAAACACAGTAGAGTAGAAGAGTGCTCTTTTCTAAAAAACAGAGTGTGTTTCTTCCAAGGCGAGCAAGTGTTTGTTTCCCAGTCAGAAATGGAGTTGAATCACATTCAGTTTTTGGTCCTACGAGCAAGAGTTGTTTTCTGGTAAGGAGAGTCACTATTGCACTCCCATTGCCATAAACAGTGCAAATAGCACTCGCGTCTGTTCCCAGCAACTACAGTGTACTGGACTGAAGAGAAGCTACTGTTCTTGTCAGTTTCCTAAGCAGAGTTGAACTAGATATGGCCCGTGTGTGTAGGAAGCACAGTTCTTTTGTTCTGAGCAAGCTCACTGTTCTGGCCCTATAGGAAACACAGTAGAGTAGAAGAGTGCTCTTTTCTCAAAAGCAGAGTGTGTTTCTTCCAAGGCGAGCTAGTGTTTGTTTCCCAGTCAGAAATGGAGTTGAATCACATGCAGTTTTTGGTCCTACGAGCAAGAGTTGTATTCCGGTAAGGAGAGTCACTATTGCGCTCCCATTGCCATACACAGTGCAAATAGCACTCGCGTCTGTTCCCAGCAAGTACAGTGTACTGGACTGAAGAGAAGCTACTGTTCTTGGCAGTTTCCTAACCAGAGTTGAACTAGATATGGGCCGTGTGTGTAGAAAGCACAGTTCTATTGTTCTGAGCAAGCTCACTGTTCTGGCCCTATAGGAAACACTGTAGAGTAGAAGAGTGCTCTTTTCTCAAAAGCAGAGTGTGTTTCTTCCAAGGCGAGCTAGTGTTTGTTTCTCAGTCACAAATGGAGTTGAATCACATGCAGTTTTTGGTCCTATGAGCAAGAGTTGTTTTCTGGTAAGGAGAGTCACTATTGCGCTCCCATTGCCATACACAGTGCAAATAGCCCTCGTGTCTGTTCCCAGCAAGTACAGAGTACTGGACTGAAGAGAAGCTACTGTTCTTGTCAGTTTCCTAAGCAGAGTTGAACTAGATATGGCCCGTGTGTTTAGGAAGCACAGTTCTTTTGTTCTGAGCAATCTCACTCTTCTGGCCCTATAGGAAACACAGTAGAGCAGAAGAGTGCTCTTTTCTCAAAAGCAGAGTGTGTTTATCGTGAGGCGAGCTAGTCCTTGTTTCCCAGTCAGAAATGGAGTTGAATCACATGCAGTTTTTGGTCCTATGAGCAAGAGTTGTTTTCTGGTAAGGAAAGTCACTATTGCGCTCCCATTGCCATACACAGTGCAAATAGCACTCGCGTCTGTTCTCACCAAGTACAGTGTACTAGACTGAAGAGAAGCTACTGTTCTTGTCAGTTTCCTAAGCAGAGTTGAACTAGATATGGGCCATGTGTGTAGAAAGCACAGTTCTATTTTTTTGAGCAAGCTCACTGTTCTGGCCCTATATGAAACACAAGAGAGTAGAAGAGTGCTCTTTTCTCAAAAGCAGAGTGTGTTTTTTCCAAGGCGAGCTAGTGTTTGTTTCTCAGTCAGAAATGGAGTTGAATCACATGCAGTTTTTGGTCCTATGAGCAAGAGTTGTTTTCTGGTAAGGAGAGTCACTATTGTGCTCCCATTGCTATACACAGTGCAAATAGCACTCGCATCTGTTCCCAGCAAGTACAGAGTACTGGACTGAAGAGAAGCTACTGTTCTTGTCAGTTTCCTAAGCAGAGTTGAACTAGATATGGCCCGTGTGTGTAGGAAGCACAGTTCTTTTGTTCTGAGCAAGCTCACTCTTCTGGCCCTATAGGAAACACAGTAGAGCAGAAGAGTGCTCTTTTCTCAAAAGCAGAGTGTGTTTCTCGTGAGGCGAGCTAGTGTTTGTTTCCCAGTCAGAAAAGGAGTTGAATCACATGCAGTTTTTGGTCCTACGAGCAAGAGTTGTTCTCTGGTAAGGAGAGTCACTATTGCGCTCCCATTGCCATACACAGTGCAAATAGCACTCGCGTCTGTTCCCACCATATACAGTGTACTTGACTGAAGAGAAGCTACTGTTCTTGTCAGTTTCCTAATCAGATTTGAACTAGATATGGCCCGTGTGTGTAGGAAGCACAGTTGTTTTGTTCTGAGCAAGCTCACTGTTCTGGCCCTATAGGAAACACAGTAGAGTAGAAGAGTGCTCTTTTCTCAAAAGCAGAGTGTGTTTCTTGTAAGGCGAGCTAGTGTTTGTTTCCCAGTCAGAAATGGATTTGAATCACATGCAGTTATCGGTCCTACGAACAAGAGTTGTTTTCTGGTAAGGAGAGTCACTATTGGGCTCCCATTGCCATACACAGCGCAAATAGCACTCGCGTCTGTTCCCAGCAACTACAGTGTACTGGACTGAAGAGAAGCTACTGTTCTTGTCAGAATCCTAAGCAGAGTTGAACTAGATATGGCCCGTGTGTGTAGGAAGCACAGTACTTTTGTTCTGAGCAAGCTCACAGTTCTGGCCCTAGAGGAAACACAGTAGAGTAGAAGAGTGGTCTTTTCTCAAAAGCAGAGTGTGTTTCTTCTAAGGCGAGCTAGTGTTTGTTTCCCAGTCAGAAATGGAGTTGAATCACATGCAGTTTTTGGTCCTATGAGCAAGAGTTGTTTTCTGGTAAGGAAAGTCACTATTGCGCTCCCATTGCCATACACAGTGCAAATAGCACTCGCGTCTGTTCCCAGCAAGTACAGTGTACTGGACTGAAGAGAAGGTACTGTTCTTGTCAGTTTCCTAAGAAGAGTTGAACAAGATATCGCCCGTGTGTGTAGGATGCACAATTCTTTTGTTCTGAGCAATCTCACTCTTCTGGCCCTATAGGAAACACAGTAGAGTAGAAGAGTGCTCTTTTCTCAAAAGCAGAGTGTGTTTCTTCCAAGGTGAGCTAGTGATTGTTTCCCAGTCAGAAATGGAGTTGAATCACATTCAGTTTTTGGTCCTACGAGCAAGAGTTGTTTTCTGGTAAGGAGAGTCACTATTGCGCTCCCATTGCTATACACAGTGCAAATAGCACTCGCGTCTGTTCCCACCAAGTACAGTGTACTGGACTGAAGAGAAGCTACTGTTCTTGTCAGTTTCCTAACCAGAGTTGAACTAGATATGGGCCGTGTGTGTACAAAGCACAGTTCTATTGTTCTGAGCAAGCTCACTGTTCTGGCCCTATAGGAAACACAGTAGAGTAGAAGAGTGCTCTTTTCTCAAAAGCAGAGTGTGTTTCTTCCAAGGCGAGCTAGTGTTTGTTTCTCAATCAGAAATGGAGTTGAATCACATGCAGTTTTTGGTCCTATGAGAAAGAGTTGTTTTCTGGTAAGGAGAGTCACTATTGCGCTCCCATTGCCATACACAGTGCAAATAGCACTCGTGTCTGTTCCCAGCAAGTACAGAGTACTGGACTGAAGAGAAGCTACTGTTCTTGTCAGTTTCCTAAGCATTGTTGAACTAGATATGGCCCGTGTGTGTAGGAAGCACAGTTCTTTTGTTCTGAGCAATCTCACTCTTCTGGCCCTATAGGAAACACAGTAGAGCAGAAGAGTGCTCTTTTCTCAAAAGCAGAGTGTGTTTCTCGTGAGGCGAGCTAGTGCTTGTTTCCCAGTCAGAAATGGAGTTGAATCACATGCAGTTTTTGGTCCTATGAGCAAGAGTTGTTTTCTGGTAAGGAAAGTAACTATTGCGCTACCATTGCCATATACAGTGCAAATGGCACTCGCGTCTGTTCCCAGCAAGTACAGTGTACTGGACTGAAGAGAAGGTACTGTTCTTGTCAGTTTCCTAAGAAGAGTTGAACAAGATATGGCCCGTGTGTGTAGGATGCACAATTCTTTTGTTCTGAGCAAGCTCACTGTTCTGGCCCTATAGGAAACACAGTAGAGTAGAAGAGTGCTCTTTTCTCAAAAGCAGAGTGTGTTTCTTCCAAGGTGAGCTAGTGTTTGTTTCCCAGTCAGAAATGGAGTTGAATCACATGCAGTTTTTGGTCCTACGAGCAAGAGTTGTTTTCCGGTTAGGATAGTCACTATTGCGCTCCCATTGCCATACACAGTGCAAATAGCACTCGCGTCTGTTCCCAGCAAGTACAGTGTACTGGACTGAAGAGAAGCTACTGTTTTTGTCAGTTTCCTAAGCAGAGTTGAACTAGATAAGGGCCATGTGTGTAGGAAGCACAGTTCTTTTGTTCTGAGCAAGCTCACTGTTCTGGCCCTATAGGAAACACAGTAGAGCAGAAGAGTGCTCTTTTTTCAAAAGCAGAGTGTGTTTCTTCTAAGGCGAGCTAGTGTTTGTTTCCCAGTCAGAAATGGAGTTGAATCTCATGCAGTTTTTGGTCCTATGAGCAAGAGTTGTTTTTTGGTAAGGAGAGTCACTATTGCACTCTCATTGCCATACACAGCGCAAATAGCACTGGCATCTGTTACCAGCAACTACAGTGTACTGACTGAAGAGAAGCTAATGTTCTTGTCAGTATCCTAAGCAGAGTTGATCTAGATATGGCCCGTGTGTGTAGGAAGCACAGTTCTTTTTTTCTGAGCAAGCTCACTGTTCTGGCCCCATAGGAAACACAGTAGAGTAGAAGATTGCTCTTTTCTCAATAGCAGAGTGTGTTTCTCGTACGGCGAGCTAGTGTTTGTTTCCCAATCAGAAATGGAGTTGAATCACATGCAGTTTTTGGTCCTATGTGCAAGAGTTGTTTTCTGGTAAAGAGAGTTACTATTGCGCTGCCATTGCCATAAATAGTGCAAATAGCACTCGAGTCTGTTTCCAGCAAGTACAGTGTACTGGACTGAAGAGAAGCTACTGTTCTTGTCAGTTTCCTAAGCAGAGTTGAACTAGATAAGGCCCATGTGTGTAGGAAGCACAGTTCTTTTGTTCTGAGCAAGCTCACTGTTCTGGCCCTATAGGAAACACAGTAGAGCAGAAGAGTGCTCTTTTTTCAAAAGCAGAGTGTGTTTCTTCTAAGGCGAGCTAGTGTTTGTTTCCCAGTCAGAAATGGTGTTGAATCACATGCAGTTTTTGGTCCTACGAGCAAGAGTTGTTTTTTGGTAAGGAGAGTCACTATTGGGCTCCCATTGCCATACACAGCGCAAATAGCCCTCGCGTCTGTTCCCAGCAACTACAGTGTACTGGACTGAAGAGAAGCTACTGTTCTTGTCAGAATCCTAAGCAGAGTTGAACTAGATATGGCCCGTGTGTGTAGGAAGCACAGTTCTTTTGTTCTGAGCAAGCTCACTGTTCTGGCCCTATAGGAAACACAGTAGAGTAGAAGAGTGGTCTTTTCTCAAAAGCAGAGTGTGTTTCTTCTAAGGCGAGCTAGTGTTTGTTTCCCAGTCAGAAATGGAGTTGAATCACATGCAGTTTTTGATCTTACGAGCAAGAGTTGTTTTCTGGTAAGGAGAGTCACTATTGTGCTCCCATTGCCATACACAGTGCAAATAGCACTCGCGTCTGTTCCCAGCAAGTACAGTGTACTGGACTGAAGAGAAGCTACTGTTCTTGTCAGTTTCCTAAGAAGAGTTGATCTAGATATGGCCCGTGTGTGTAGGAGGCACAATTCTTTTGTTCTGAGCAAGCTCACTGTTCTGGCCCTATAGGAAACACAGTAGAGTAGAAGAGTGCTCTTTTCTCAAAAGCAGAGTGTGTTTCTTCCAAGGCGAGCTAGTGTTTGTTTCCCAGTCAGAAATGGAGTTGAATCACATGCAGTTTTTCGTCCTACGAGCAAGAGTTGTTTTCCAGTAAGGAGAGTCACTATTGCGCTCCCTTTGCCATACACAGTGCAAATAGCACTCACGTCTGTTGCCAGCAAGTACAGTGTACTGGACTGAAGAGAAGCCACTGTTCTTGTCAGTTTCCTAAGCAGAGTTGAACTAGATAAGGCCCATGTGTGTAGGAAGCACAGTTCTTTGTTCTGAGCAAGCTCACTGTTCTGGCCCTATAGGAAACACCGTAGAGCAGAAGAGAGCTCTTTTTTCAAAAGCAGAGTGTGTTTCTTCTAAGGCGAGTTAGTGTTGGTTTCCCAGTCAGAAATGGAGTTGAATCACATGCAGTTTTTGGTCTTACGAGCAAGAGTTGTTTTTTGGTAAGGAGAGTCACTATTGGGCTCCCATTGCCATACACAGCGCAAATAGCACTCGAGTCTGTTCCCAGCAACTACAGTGTACTGGACTGAAGAGAAGCTACTGTTCTTGTCAGAATCCTAAGCAGAGTTGAACTAGATATGGCCCGTGTGTGTAGGAAGCACAGTTCTTTTGTTCTGAGCAAGCTCACTGTTCTGGCCCTATAGGAAACACAGTAGAGTAGAAGAGTGGTCTTTTCTCAAAAGCAGAGTGTGTTTCTTCTAAGGCGAGCTAGTGTTTGTTTCCCAGTCAGAAATGGAGTTGAATCACATGCAGTTTTTGATCTTACGAGCAAGAGTTGTTTTCTGGTAAGGAGGGTCACTATTGTGCTCCCATTGCCATACACAGTGCAAATAGCACTGGCGTCTGTTCCCAGCAAGTACAGTGTACTGGACTGAAGAGAAGCTACTGTTCTTGTCAGTTTCCTAAGAAGAGTTGATCTAGATATGGCCCGTGTGTGTAGGAAGCACAATTCTTTTGTTCTGAGCAAGCTCACTGTTCTGGCCCTATAGGAAACACAGTAGAGTAGAAGAGTGCTCTTTTCTCAAAAGCAGAGTGTGTTTCTTCCAAGGCGAGCTAGTGTTTGTTTCCCAGTCAGAAATGGAGTTGAATCACATGCAGTTTTTCGTCCTACGAGCAAGAGTTGTTTTCCAGTAAGGAGAGTCACTATTGCGCTCCCATTGCCATACACAGTGCAAATAGCACTCACGTCTGTTGCCAGCAAGTACAGTGTACTGGACTGAAGAGAAGCCACTGTTCTTGTCAGTTTCCTAAGCAGAGTTGAACTAGATAAGGCCCATGTGTGTAAGAAGCACAGTTCTTTGTTCTGAGCAAGCTCACTGTTTTGGCCCTATAGGAAACACAGTAGAGCAGAAGAGTGCTCTTTTTTCAAAAGCAGAGTGTGTTTCTTCTAAGGCGAGTTAGTGTTGGTTTCCCAGTCAGAAATGGAGTTGAATCACATGCAGTTTTTGGTCCTACGAGCAAGAGTTGTTTTATGGTAAGGAGAGTCACTATTGGGCTCCCATTGCCATACACAGCGCAAATAGCACTCGAGTCTGTTCCCAGCAACTACAGTGTACTGGACTGAAGAGAAGCTACTGTTCTTGTCAGAATCCTAAGCAGAGTTGAACTAGATATGGCCCGTGTGTGTAGGAAGCACAGTTCTTTTGTTCTGAGCAAGCTCACTGTTCTGGCCCTATAGGAAACACAGTAGAGTAGAAGAGTGCTCTTTTCTCAATAGCACAGTGTGTTTCTCGTACGGCGAGCTAGTGTTTGTTTCCCAATCAGAAATGGAGTTGAATCACATGCAGTTTTTGGTCCTATGTGCAAGAGTTGTTTTCTGGTAAAGAGAGTTACTATTGCGCTGCCATTGCCATAAATAGTGCAAATAGCACTCGCGTCTGTTTCCAGCAAGTACAGTGTACTGGACTGAAGAGAAGCTACTGTTCTTGTCAGTTTCCTAAGCAGAGTTGAACTAGATAAGGCCCATGTGTGTAGGAAGCACAGTTCTTTTGTTCTGAGCAAGCTCACTGTTCTGGCCCTTAGGAAACACAGTAGAGCAGAAGAGTGCTCTTTTCTCAAAAGCAGAGTGTGTTTCTTCTAAGGCGAGCTAGTGTTTGTTTCCCAGTCAGAAATGGAGTTGAATCACATGCAGTTTTTGGTCCTACGAGCAAGAGTTGTTTTTTGGTAAGGAGAGTCACTATTGGGCTCCCATTGCCATACACAGCGCAAATAGCCCTCGCGTCTGTTCCAAGCAACTACAGTGTACTGGACTGAAGAGAAGCTACTGTTCTTGTCAGAATCCTAAGCAGAGTTGAACTAGATATGGCCCGTGTGTGTAGGAAGCACAGTTCTTTTGTTCTGAGCAAGCTCACTGTTCTGGCCCTATAGGAAACACAGTAGAGTAGAAGAGTGGTCTTTTCTCAAAAGCAGAGTGTGTTTCTTCTAAGGCGAGCTAGTGTTTGTTTCCCAGTCAGAAATGGAGTTGAATCACATGCAGTTTTTGATCTTACGAGCAAGAGTTGTTTTCTGGTAAGGAGAGTCACTATTGTGCTCCCATTGCATAACACAGTGCAAATAGCACTCGCGTCTGTTCCCAGCAAGTACAGTGTACTGGACTGAAGAGAAGCTACTGTTCTTGTCAGTTTCCTAAGAAGAGTTGATCTAGATATGGCCCGTGTGTGTAGGTAGCACAATTCTTTTGTTCTGAGCAAGCTCACTGTTCTGGCCCTATAGGAAACACAGTAGAGTAGAAGAGTGCTCTTTTCTCAAAAGCAGAGTGTGTTTCTTCCAAGGCGAGCTAGTGTTTGTTTCCCAGTCAGAAATGGAGTTGAATCACATGCAGTTTTTCGTCCTACGAGCAAGAGTTGTTTTCCAGTAAGGAGAGTCACTATTGCGCTCCCATTGCCATACACAGTGCAAATAGCACTCACGTCTGTTGCCAGCAAGTACAGTGTACTGGACTGAAGAGAAGCCACTGTTCTTGTCAGTTTCCTAAGCAGAGTTGAACTAGATAAGGCCCATGTGTGTAGGAAGCACAGTTCTTTGTTCTGAGCAAGCTCACTGTTCTGGCCCTATTGGAAACACAGTAGAGCAGAAGAGTGCTCTTTTTTCAAAAGCAGAGTGTGTTTCTTCTAAGGCGAGTTAGTGTTGGTTTCCCAGTCAGAAATGGAGTTGAATCACATGCAGTTTTTGGTCCTACGAGCAAGAGTTGTTTTTTGGTAAGGAGAGTCACTATTGGGCTCCCATTGCCATACACAGCGCAAATAGCACTCGAGTCTGTTCCCAGCAACTACAGTATACTGGACTGAAGAGAAGCTACTGTTCTTGTCAGAATCCTAAGCAGAGTTGAACTAGATATGGCACGTGTGTGTAGGAAGCACAGTTCTTTTGTTCTGAGCAAGCTCACTGTTCTGGCCCTATAGGAAACACAGTAGAGTAGAAGAGTGGTCTTTTCTCAAAAGCAGAGTGTGTTTCTTCTAAGCCGAGCTAGTGTTTGTTTCCCAGTCAGAAATGGAGTTGAATCACATGCAGTTTTTGATCTTACGAGCAAGAGTTGTTTTCTGGTAAGGAGAGTCACTATTGTGCTCCCATTGCCATACACAGTGCAAATAGCACTCGCGTCTGTTCCCAGCAAGTACAGTGTACTGGACTGAAGAGAAGCTACTGTTCTTGTCAGTTTCCTAAGAAGAGTTGATCTAGATATGGCCCGTGTGTGTAGGAAGCACAATTCTTTTGTTCTGAGCAAGCTCACTGTTCTGGCCCTATAGGAAACACAGTAGAGTAGAAGAGTGCTCTTTTCTCAAAAGCAGAGTGTGTTTCTTCCAAGGCGAGCTAGTGTTTGTTTCCCAGTCAGAAATGGAGTTGAATCACATGCAGTTTTTCGTCCTATGAGCAAGAGTTGTTTTCCAGTAAGGAGAGTCACTATTGCGCTCCCATTGCCATACACAGTGCAAATAGCACTCACGTCTGTTGCCAGCAAGTACAGTGTACTGGACTGAAGAGGAGCCACTGTTCTTGTCAGTTTCCTAAGCAGAGTTGAACTAGATAAGGCCCATGTGTGTAGGAAGCACAGTTCTTTGTTCTGAGCAAGCTCACTGTTCTGGCCCTATAGGAAACACAGTAGAGTAGAAGAGTGGTCTTTTCTCAAAAGCAGAGTGTGTTTCTTCTAAGGCGAGCTAGTGTTTGTTTCCCAGTCAGAAATGGAGTTGAATCACATGCAGTTTTTGATCTTACGAGCAAGAGTTGTTTTCTGGTAAGGAGAGTCACTATTGTGCTCCCATTGCCATACACAGTGCAAATAGCACTCGCGTCTGTTCCCAGCAAGTTCAGTGTACTGGACTGAAGAGAAGCTACTGTTCTTGTCAGTTTCCTAAGAAGAGTTGATCTAGATATGGCCCGTGTGTGTAGGAAGCACAATTCTTTTGTTCTGAGCAAGCTCACTGTTCTGGCCCTATAGGAAACACAGTAGAGTAGAAGAGTGCTCTTTTCTCAAAAGCAGAGTGTGTTTCTTCCAAGGCGAGCTAGTGTTTGTTTCCCAGTCAGAAATGGAGTTGAATCACATGCAGTTTTTCGTCCTACGAGCAAGAGTTGTTTTCCAGTAAGGAGAGTCACTATTGCGCTCCCATTGCCATACACAGTGCAAATAGCACTCACGTCTGTTGCCAGCAAGTACAGTGTACTGGACTGAAGAGAAGCCACTGTTCTTGTCAGTTTCCTAAGCAGAGTTGAACTAGATAAGGCCCATGTGTGTAGGAAGCACAGTTCTTTGTTCTGAGCAAGCTCACTGTTCTGGCCCTATAGGAAACACAGTAGAGCAGAAGAGAGCTCTTTTTTCAAAAGCAGAGTGTGTTTCTTCTAAGGCGAGTTAGTGTTGGTTTCCCAGTCAGAAATGGAGTTGAATCACATGCAGTTTTTGGTCCTACGAGCAAGAGTTGTTTTTTGGTAAGGAGAGTCACTATTGGGCTCCCATTGCCATATACAGCGCAAATAGCACTCGAGTCTGTTCCCAGCAACTACAGTGTACTGGACTGAAGAGAAGCTACTGTTCTTGTCAGAATCCTAAGCAGAGTTGAACTAGATATGGCCCGTGTGTGTAGGAAGCACAGTTCTTTTTTTCTGAGCAAGCTCACTGTTCTGGCCCTATAGGAAACACAGTAGAGTAGAAGAGTGGTCTTTTCTCAAAAGCAGAGTGTGTTTCTTCTAAGGCGAGCTAGTGTTTGTTTCCCAGTCAGAAATGGAGTTGAATCACATGCAGTTTTTGATCTTACGAGCAAGAGTTGTTTTCTGGTAAGGAGAGTCACTATTGTGCTCCCATTGCATAACACAGTGCAAATAGCACTCGCGTCTGTTCCCAGCAAGTACAGTGTACTGGACTGAAGAGAAGCTACTGTTCTTGTCAGTTTCCTAAGAAGAGTTGATCTAGATATGGCCCGTGTGTGTAGGTAGCACAATTCTTTTGTTCTGAGCAAGCTCACTGTTCTGGCCCTATAGGAAACACAGTAGAGTAGAAGAGTGCTCTTTTCTCAAAAGCAGAGTGTGTTTCTTCCAAGGCGAGCTAGTGTTTGTTTCCCAGTCAGAAATGGAGTTGAATCACATGCAGTTTTTCGTCCTACGAGCAAGAGTTGTTTTCCAGTAAGGAGAGTCACTATTGCGCTCCCATTGCCATACACAGTGCAAATAGCACTCACGTCTGTTGCCAGCAAGTACAGTGTACTGGACTGAAGAGGAGCCACTGTTCTTGTCAGTTTCCTAAGCAGAGTTGAACTAGATAAGGCCCATGTGTGTAGGAAGCACAGTTCTTTGTTCTGAGCAAGCTCACTGTTCTGGCCCTATAGGAAACACAGTAGAGTAGAAGAGTGGTCTTTTCTCAAAAGCAGAGTGTGTTTCTTCTAAGGCGAGCTAGTGTTTGTTTCCCAGTCAGTAATGGAGTTGAATCACATGCAGTTTTTGATCTTACGAGCAAGAGTTGTTTTCTGGTAAGGAGAGTCACTATTGTGCTCCCATTGCCATACACAGTGCAAATAGCACTCGCGTCTGTTCCCAGCAAGTACAGTGTACTGGACTGAAGAGAAGCTACTGTTCTTGTCAGTTTCCTAAGAAGAGTTGATCTAGATATGGCCCGTGTGTGTAGGAAGCACAATTCTTTTGTTCTGAGCAAGCTCACTGTTCTGGCCCTATAGGAAACACAGTAGAGTAGAAGAGTGCTCTTTTCTCAAAAGCAGAGTGTGTTTCTTCCAAGGCGAGCTAGTGTTTGTTTCCCAGTCAGAAATGGAGTTGAATCACATGCAGTTTTTCGTCCTACGAGCAAGAGTTGTTTTCCAGTAAGGAGAGTCACTATTGCGCTCCCATTGCCATACACAGTGCAAATAGCACTCACGTCTGTTGCCAGCAAGTACAGTGTACTGGACTGAAGAGAAGCCACTGTTCTTGTCAGTTTCCTAAGCAGAGTTGAACTAAATAAGGCCCATGTGTGTAGGAAGCACAGTTCTTTGTTCTGAGCAAGCTCACTGTTCTGGCCCTATAGGAAACACAGTAGAGCAGAAGAGAGCTCTTTTTTCAAAAGCAGAGTGTGTTTCTTCTAAGGCGAGTTAGTGTTGGTTTCCCAGTCAGAAATGGAGTTGAATCACATGCAGTTTTTGGTCCTACGAGCAAGAGTTGTTTTTTGGTAAGGAGAGTCACTATTGGGCTCCCATTGCCATATACAGCGCAAATAGCACTCGAGTCTGTTCCCAGCAACTACAGTGTACTGGACTGAAGAGAAGCTACTGTTCTTGTCAGAATCCTAAGCAGAGTTGAACTAGATATGGCCCGTGTGTGTAGGAAGCACAGTTCTTTTTTTCTGAGCAAGCTCACTGTTCTGGCCCTATAGGAAACACAGTAGAGTAGAAGAGTGGTCTTTTCTCAAAAGCAGAGTGTGTTTCTTCTAAGGCGAGCTAGTGTTTGTTTCCCAGTCAGAAATGGAGTTGAATCACATGCAGTTTTTGATCTTACGAGCAAGAGTTGTTTTCTGGTAAGGAGAGTCACTATTGTGCTCCCATTGCATAACACAGTGCAAATAGCACTCGCGTCTGTTCCCAGCAAGTACAGTGTACTGGACTGAAGAGAAGCTACTGTTCTTGTCAGTTTCCTAAGAAGAGTTGATCTAGATATGGCCCGTGTGTGTAGGTAGCACAATTCTTTTGTTCTGAGCAAGCTCACTGTTCTGGCCCTATAGGAAACACAGTAGAGTAGAAGAGTGCTCTTTTCTCAAAAGCAGAGTGTGTTTCTTCCAAGGCGAGCTAGTGTTTGTTTCCCAGTCAGAAATGGAGTTGAATCACATGCAGTTTTTCGTCCTACGAGCAAGAGTTGTTTTCCAGTAAGGAGAGTCACTATTGCGCTCCCATTGCCATACACAGTGCAAATAGCACTCACGACTGTTGCCAGCAAGTACAGTGTACTGGACTGAAGAGAAGCCACTGTTCTTGTCAGTTTCCTAAGCAGAGTTGAACTAGATAAGGCCCATGTGTGTAGGAAGCACAGTTCTTTGTTCTGAGCAAGCTCACTGTTCTGGCCCTATGGGAAACACAGTAGAGCAGAAGAGTGCTCTTTTTTCAAAAGCAGAGTGTGTTTCTTCTAAGGCGAGTTAGTGTTGGTTTCCCAGTCAGAAATGGAGTTGAATCACATGCAGTTTTTGGTCCTACGAGCAAGAGTTGTTTTTTGGTAAGGAGAGTCACTATTGGGCTCCCATTGCCATACACAGCGCAAATAGCACTCGAGTCTGTTCCCAGCAACTACAGTGTACTGGACTGAAGAGAAGCTACTGTTCTTGTCAGAATCCTAAGCAGAGTTGAACTAGATATGGCACGTGTGTGTAGGAAGCACAGTTCTTTTGTTCTGAGCAAGCTCACTGTTCTGGCCCTATAGGAAACACAGTAGAGTAGAAGAGTGGTCTTTTCTCAAAAGCAGAGTGTGTTTCTTCTAAGGCGAGCTAGTGTTTGTTTCCCAGTCAGAAATGGAGTTGAATCACATGCAGTTTTTGATCTTACGAGCAAGAGTTGTTTTCTGGTAAGGAGAGTCACTATTGTGCTCCCATTGCATAACACAGTGCAAATAGCACTCGCGTCTGTTCCCAGCAAGTACAGTGTACTGGACTGAAGAGAAGCTACTGTTCTTGTCAGTTTCCTAAGAAGAGTTGATCTAGATATGGCCCGTGCGTGTAGGAAGCACAATTCTTTTGTTCTGAGCAAGCTCACTGTTCTGGCCCTATAGGAAACACAGTAGAGTAGAAGAGTGCTCTTTTCTCAAAAGCAGAGTGTGTTTCTTCCAAGGCGAGCTAGTGTTTGTTTCCCAGTCAGAAATGGAGTTGAATCACATGCAGTTTTTCGTCCTACGAGCAAGAGTTGTTTTCCAGTAAGGAGAGTCACTATTGCGCTCCCATTGCCATACACAGTGCAAATAGCACTCACGTCTGTTGCCAGCAAGTACAGTGTACTGTACTGAAGAGGAGCCACTGTTCTTGTCAGTTTCCTAAGCATAGTTGAACTAGATAAGGCCCATGTGTGTAGGAAGCACAGTTCTTTGTTCTGAGCAAGCTCACTGTTCTGGCCCTATAGGAAACACAGTAGAGCAGAAGAGTGCTCTTTTTTCAAAAGCAGAGTGTGTTTCTTCTAAGGCGAGTTAGTGTTGGTTTCCCAGTCAGAAATGGAGTTGAATCACATGCAGTTTTTGGTCCTACGAGCAAGAGTTGTTTTTTGGTAAGGAGAGTCACTATTGGGCTCCCATTGCCATACACAGCACAAATAGCACTCGAGTCTGTTCCCAGCAACTACACTGTACTGGACTGAAGAGAAGCTACTGTTCTTGTCAGAATCCTAAGCAGAGTTGAACTAGATATGGCCCGTGTGTGTAGGAAGCACAGTTCTTTTGTTCTGAGCAAGCTCACTGTTCTGGCCCTATAGGAAACACAGTAGAGTAGAAGAGTGGTCTTTTCTCAAAAGCAGAGTGTGTTTCTTCTAAGGCGAGCTAGTGTTTGTTTCCCAGTCAGAAATGGAGTTGAATCTCATGCAGTTTTTGGTCCTACGAGCAAGAGTTGTTTTTTGGTAAGGAGAGTCACTATTGCGCTCCCATTGCCATACACAGCGCAAATAGCACTCGCGTCTGTTCCCAGCAACTACAGTGTACTGGACTGAAGAGAAGCTACTGTTCTTGTCAGTATCCTAAGCAGAGTTGAACTATATATGGCCCGTGTGTGTAGGAAGCACAGTTCTTTTTTTCTGAGCAAGCTCACTGTTCTGGCCCTATAGGAAACACAGTAGAGTAGAAGAGTGCTCTTTTCTCAAAAGCAGAGTGTGTTTCTTGTAAGGCAAGCTAGTGTTTGTTTCCCAGACAGAAATGGAGTTGAGTCACATGCAGTTTTTGACCTATGAGCAAGAGTTGTTTTCTGGTAAGGAGAGTCACTATTGCGCTCCCATTGCCATACACAGTGCAAATAGCACTCGCGTCTGTTCCCAGCAAGTACAGTGTACTGGACTGAAGAGAAGCTTCTGTTCTTGTCAGTTTCCTAAGCAGAGTTGAACTAGATATGCCCCGTGTGTGTAGGAAGCACAGTTCTTTTGTTCTGAGCAAGCTCACTGTTCTGGCCCTATAGGAAACACAGTAGAGTAGAAGAGTGCTCTTTTCTCAAAAGCAGAGTGTGTTTCTTCCAAGGCGAGCTAGTGTTTGTTTCTCAGTCAGAAATGGAGTTGAATCACATGCAGTTTTTGGTCCTATGAGAAAGAGTTGTTTTCTGGTAAGGAGAGTCACTATTGCGCTCCCATTGCCATACACAGTGCAAATAGCACTCGAGTCTGTTCCCAGCAAGTACAGACTACTGGACTGAAGAGAAGCTACTGTTCTTGTCAGTTTCCTAAGCAGAGTTGAACTAGATATGGCCCGTGTGTGTAGGAAGCACAGTTCTTTTGTTCTGAGCAAGCTCACTGTTCTGGCACTATAGGAAACACAGTAGAGCAGAAGAGTGCTCTTTTCTCAAAAGCAGAGTGTGTTTCTCGTGAGGCGAGCTAGTGTTTGTTTCCCAGTCAGAAAAGGAGTTGAATCACATGCAGTTTTTCGTCCTATGAGCAAGAGTTGTTCTCTGGTAAGGAGAGTCACTATTGCGCTCCCATTGCCATACACAGTGCAAATAGCACTCGAGTCTGTTCCCACCAAGTACAGTGTACTAGACTGAAGAGAAGCTACTGTTCTTGTCAGTTTCCTAAGCAGAGTTGAACTAGATATGGGCCGTGTGTGTAGAAAGCACAGTTCTATTTTTTTGAGCAAGCTCACTGTTCTGGCCCTATAGGAAACACAAGAGAGTAGAAGAGTGCTCTTTTCTCAAAAGCAGAGTGTGTTTTTTCCAAGGCGAGCTAGTGTTTGTTTCTCAGTCAGAAATAGAGTTGAATCACATGCAGTTTTTGGTCCTATGAGCAAGAGTTGTTTTCTGGTACGGAGAGTCACTATTGTGCTCCCATTGCCATACACAGTGCAAATAGCACTCGCGTCTGTTCCCAGCAAGTACAGTGTACTGGACTGAAGAGAAGCTACTGCTCTTGTCAGTTTCCTAAGCAGAGTTGAACTAGATAAGGCCCATGTGTGTAGGAAGCACAGTTCTTTAGTTCTGAGCAAGCTCACTGTTCTGGCCCTATAGGAAACACAGTTGAGTAGAAGAGTGCTCTTTTCTGAAAAGCAGAGTGTGTTTCTTCCAAGGCAAGTTAGTGTTTGTTTCCCAGTCAGAAATGGAGTTGAATCACTTGCAGTTTTTGGTCCTACAAGCAAGAGTTGTTTTCCGGTAAGGAGAGTCACTATTGCGCTCCCATTGCCATACACAGTGCAAATAGCACTCGGGTCTGTTCCCAGCAAGTATTGTGTACTGGAATGAAGAGAAGCTACTGTTCTTGTCAGTTTCCTAACCAGAGTTGAACTAGATATGGGCTGTGTGTGTAGAAAGCACAGTTCTATTGTTCTGAGCAAGCTCACTGTTCTGTCCCTATAGGAAACACAGTAGAGTAGAAGAGTGCTCTTTTCTCAAAAGCAGAGTGTGTTTCTTCCAAGGCGAGCTAGTGTTTGTTTCTCAGTCAGAAATGGAGTTGAATCACATGCAGTTTTTGGTCCTATGAGCAAGAGTTGTTTTCTGGTAAGGAGAGTCACTATTGCGCTCCCATTGCCATACACAGTGCAAATAGCACTCGTGTCTGTTCCCAGCATGTACAGAGTACTGGACTGAAGAGAAGCTACTGTTCTTGTCAGTATCCTAAGCAGAGTTGAACTAGATATGGCCCGTGTGTGTAGGAAGCACAGTTCTTTTATTCTGAGCAAGCTCACTCTTCTGGCCCTATAGGAAACACAGTAGAGTAGAAGAGTGGTCTTTCCTCAAAAGCAGAGTGTGTTTCTTCTAAGGCGAGCTAGTGTTTGTTTCCCAGTCAGAAATGGAGTTGAATCACATGCAGTTTTTGGTCCTACGAGCAAGAGTTGTTCTCTGGTAAGGAGAGTCACTATTGCGCTCCCATTGCCATACACAGTGCAAATAGCACTCGCGTCTGTTCCCACCAAGTACAGTGTACTAGACTGAAGAGAAGCTACTGTTCTTGTCAGTTTCCTAAGCAGAGTTGAACTAGATATGGGCCGTGTGTGTAGAAAGCACAGTTCTATTTTTTTGAGCAAGCTCACTGTTCTGGCCCTATAGGAAACACAAGAGAGTAGAAGAGTGCTCTTTTCTCAAAAGCAGAGTGTGTTTCTTCCAAGGTGAGCTAGTGTTTGTTTCCCAGTCAGAAATGGAGTTGAATCACATGCAGTTTTTGGTCCTACGAGAAAGAGTTGTTTTCCGGTTAGGATAGTCACTATTGCGCACCCATTACCATACACAGTGCAAATAGCACTCGCGCCTGTTACCAGCAAGTACAGTGTACTGGACTGAAGAGAAGCTACTGTTCTTGTCAGTTTTCTTACCAGAGTTGAACTAGATAAAACCCATGTGTGTAGGAAGCACAGTTCTTTTGTTCTGTGCAAGCTCACTCTTTTGGCCCTATAGGAAACACAATAGAGCAGAAGAGTGCTCTTTTTTCAAAAGCAGAGTGTGTTTCTTCCAAGGCGAGCTAGTGTTTGTTTCCCAGTCAGAAATGGAGTTGAATCTCATGCAGTTTTTGGTCCTACGAGCAAAAGTTGTTTTTTGGTAAGGAGAGTCACTATTGCGCTCCCATTGCCATACACAGCACAAATAGCACTCGCGTCTGTTCCCAGCAAGTACAGTGTACTGTACTGAAGAGGAGCCACTGTTCTTGTCAGTTTCCTAAGCAGAGTTGAACTAGATAAGGCCCATGTGTGTAGGAAGCACAGTTGTTTGTTCTGAGCAAGCTCACTGTTCTGGCCCTATAGGAAACACAGTAGAGCAGAAGAGTGCTCTTTTTTCAAAAGCAGAGTGTGTTTCTTCTAAGGCGAGTTAGTGTTGGTTTCCCAGTCAGAAATGGAGTTGAATCACATGCAATTTTTGGTCCTACGAGCAAGAGTTGTTTTTTGGTAAGGAGAGTCACTATTGGGCTCCCATTGCCATACACAGCACAAATAGCACTCGAGTCTGTTCCCAGCAACTACAGTGTACTGGACTGAAGAGAAGCTACTGTTCTTGTCAGAATCCTAAGCAGAGTTGAACTAGATATGGCCCGTGTGTGTAGGAAGCACAGTTCTTTTGTTCTGAGCAAGCTCACTGTTCTGGCCCTATAGGAAACACAGTAGAGTAGAAGAGTGGTCTTTTCTCAAAAGCAGAGTGTGTTTCTTCTAAGGCGAGCTAGTGTTTGTTTCCCAGTCAGAAATGGAGTTGAATCACATGCAGTTTTTGATCTTACGAGCAAGAGTTGTTTTCTGGTAAGGAGAGTCACTATTGTGCTCCCATTGCCATACACAGTGCAAATAGCACTCGCGTCTGTTCCCAGCAAGTACAGTGTACTGGACTGAAGAGAAGCTACTGTTCTTGTCAGTTTCCTAAGAAGAGTTGAACTAGATATGGCCCGTGTGTGTAGGAAGCACAATTCTTTTGTTCTGAGCAAGCTCACTGTTCTGGCCCTATAGGAAACACAGTAGAGTAGAAGAGTGGTCTTTTCTCAAAAGCAGAGTGTGTTTCTTCCAAGGCGAGCTAATGTTTGTTTCCCAGTCAGAAATGGAGTTGAATCACATGCAGTTTTTGGTCCTACGAGCAAGAGTTGTTTTCCGGTAAGGAGAGTCACTTTGGGCTCCCATTGCCATACACAGTGCAAATAGCACTCGCGTCTGTTCCCAGCAAGTACAGTGTACTGGACTGAAGAGAAGCTACTGTTCTTGTCAGTTTCCTAACCAGAGTTGAACTAGATAAAACCCATGTGTGTAGGAAGCACAGTTCTTTTGTTCTGAGCAAGCTCACTCTTCTGGCCCTATAGGAAACACAATAGAGCAGAAGAGTGCTCTTTTTTCAAAAGCAGAGTGTGTTTCTTCTAAGGCGAGCTAGTGTTTGTTTTCCAGTCAGAAATGGAGTTGAATCTCATGCAGTTTTTGGTCCTACGAGCAAGAGTTTTTTTTTGGTAAGGAGAGTCACTATTGCGCTCCCATTGCCATACACAGCGCAAATAGCACTCGCGTCTGTTCCCAGCAACTACAGTGTACTGGACTGAAGAGAAGCTACTGTTCTTGTCAGTATCCTAAGAAGAGTTGAACTAGATATGGCCCGTGTGTGTAGGAAGCACAGTTCTTTTTTTCTGAGCAAGCTCACTGTTCTGGCCCTATAGGAAACACAGTAGAGTAGAAGAGTGCTCTTTTCTCAAAAGCAGAGTGTGTTTCTTCCAAGGCGAGCTAGTGTTTGTTTCTCAGTCAGAAATGGAGTTGAATCACATGCAGTTTTTGGTCCTATGAGAAAGAGTTGTTTTCTGGTAAGGAGAGTCACTATTGCGCTCCCATTGCCATACACAGTGCAAATAGCACTCGAGTCTGTTCCCAGCAAGTACAGACTACTGGACTGAAGAGAAGCTACTGTTCTTGTCAGTTTCCTAAGCAGAGTTGAACTAGATATGGCCCGTGTGTGTAGGAAGCACAGTTCTTTTGTTCTGAGCAAGCTCACTGTTCTGGCACTATAGGAAACACAGTAGAGCAGAAGAGTGCTCTTTTCTCAAAAGCAGAGTGTGTTTCTCGTGAGGCGAGCTAGTGTTTGTTTCCCAGTCAGAAAAGGAGTTGAATCACATGCAGTTTTTCGTCCTATGAGCAAGAGTTGTTCTCTGGTACAGAGAGTCACTATTGCGCTCCCATTGCCATACACAGTGCAAATAGCACTCGAGTCTGTTCCCACCAAGTACAGTGTACTAGACTGAAGAGAAGCTACTGTTCTTGTCAGTTTCCTAAGCAGAGTTGAACTAGATATGGGCCGTGTGTGTAGAAAGCACAGTTCTATTTTTTTGAGCAAGCTCACTGTTCTGGCCCTATAGGAAACACAAGAGAGTAGAAGAGTGCTCTTTTCACAAAAGCAGAGTGTGTTTTTTCCAAGGCGAGCTAGTGTTTGTTTCTCAGTCAGAAATAGAGTTGAATCACATGCAGTTTTTGGTCCTATGAGCAAGAGTTGTTTTCTGGTACGGAGAGTCACTATTGTGCTCCCATTGCCATACACAGTGCAAATAGCACTCGTGTCTGTTTCCAGCAAGTACAGTGTACTGGACTGAAGAGAAGCTACTGCTCTTGTAGTTTCCTATGTAGAGTTGAACTAGATAAGGCCCATGTGTGTAGGAAGCACAGTTCTTTAGTTCTGAGCAAGCTCACTGTTCTGGCCCTATAGGAAACACAGTTGAGTAGAAGAGTGCTCTTTTCTGAAAAGCAGAGTGTGTTTCTTCCAAGGCAAGTTAGTGTTTGTTTCCCAGTCAGAAATGGAGTTGAATCACTTGCAGTTTTTGGTCCTACAAGCAAGAGTTGTTTTCCGGTAAGGAGAGTCACTATTGCGCTCCCATTGCCATACACAGTGCAAATAGCACTCGGGTCTGTTCCCAGCAAGTATTGTGTACTGGACTGAAGAGAAGCTACTGTTCTTGTCAGTTTCCTAACCAGAGTTGAACTAGATATGGGCCGTGTGTGTAGAAAGCACAGTTCTATTGTTCTGAGCAAGCTCACTGTTCTGTCCCTATAGGAAACACAGTAGAGTAGAAGAGTGCTCTTTTCTCAAAAGCAGAGTGTGTTTCTTCCAAGGCGAGCTAGTGTTTGTTTCGCAGTCAGAAATGGAGTTGAATCACATGCAGTTTTTGGTCCTATGAGCAAGAGTTGTTTTCTGGTAAGGAGAGTCACTATTGCGCTCCCATTGCCATACACAGTGCAAATAGCACTCGTGTCTGTTCCCAGCAAGTACAGAGTACTGGACTGAAGAGAAGCTACTGTTCTTGTCAGTTTCCTAAGCAGAGTTGAACTAGATATGGCCCGTGTGTGTAGGAAGCACAGTTCTTTTGTTCTGAGCAAGCTCACTCTTCTGGCCCTATAGGAAACACAGTAGAGTAGAAGAGTGGTCTTTCCTCAAAAGCAGAGTGTGTTTCTTCTAAGGCGAGCTAGTGTTTGTTTCCCAGTCAGAAAAGGAGTTGAATCACATGCAGTTTTTGGTCCTACGAGCAAGAGTTGTTCTCTGGTAAGGAGAGTCACTATTGCGCTCCTATTGCCATACACAGTGCAAATAGCACTCGCGTCTGTTCCCACCAAGTACAGTGTACTAGACTGAAGAGAAGCTACTGTTCTTGTCAGTTTCCTAAGCAGAGTTGAACTAGATATGGGCCGTGTGTGTAGAAAGCACAGTTCTATTTTTTTGAGCAAGCTCACTGTTCTGGCCCTATAGGAAACACAAGAGAGTAGAAGAGTGCTCTTTTCTCAAAAGCAGAGTGTGTTTCTTCCAAGGTGAGCTAGTGTTTGTTTCCCAGTCAGAAATGGAGTTGAATCACATGCAGTTTTTGGTCCTACGAGCAAGAGTTGTTTTCCGGTTAGGATAGTCACTATTGCGCTCCCATTACCATACACAGTGCAAATAGCACTCGCGCCTGTTACGAGCAAGTACAGTGTACTGGACTGAAGAGAAGCTACTGTTCTTGTCAGTTTCCTTACCAGAGTTGAACTAGATAAAACCCATGTGTGTAGGAAGCACAGTTCTTTTGTTCTGTGCAAGCTCACTCTTCTGGCCCTATAGGAAACACAATAGAGCAGAAGAGTGCACTTTTTTCAAAAGCAGAGTGTGTTTCTTCTAAGGCGAGCTAGTGTTTGTTTCCCAGTCAGAAATGGAGTTGAATCTCATGCAGTTTTTGGTCCTACGAGCAAAAGTTGTTTTTTGGTAAGGAGAGTCACTATTGCGCTCCCATTGCCATACACAGCACAAATAGCACTCGCGTCTGTTCCCAGCAACTACAGTGTACTGGACTGAAGAGAAGCTACTGTTCTTGTCAGTATCCTAAGCAGAGTTGAACTAGATATGGCCCGTGTGTGTAGGAAGCACAGTTCTTTTTTTCTGAGCAAGCTCACTGTTCTGGCCCTATAGGAAACACAGTAGAGTAGAAGAGTGCTCTTTTCTCAAAAGCAGAGTGTGTTTCTTCCAAGGCGAGCTAGTGTTTGTTTCCCAGTCAGAAATGGAGTTGAATCACATGCTGTTTTTGGTCCTCCGAGCAAGAGTTGTTTTCCAGTAAGGAGAGTCACTATTGCGCTCCCATTGCCATACACAGTGCAAATAGCACTCGCGTCTGTTCCCAGCAAGTACAGTGTACTGGACTGAAGAGAAGCTACTGTTCTTGTCAGTTTCCTAAGCAGAGTTGAACTAGATAAGGGCCATGTGTGTAGGAAGCACAGTTCTTTTGTTCTGAGCAAGCTCACTGTTCTGGCCCTAAGGGAAACACAGTAGAGTAGAAGAGTGCTCTTTTCTCAAAAACAAAGTGTGTTTCTTCCAAGGCCAGCAAGTGTTTGTTTCCCAGTCTTAAATGGAGTTGAATCACATTCAGTTTTTGGTCCTACGAGCAAGAGTTGTTTTCTGGTAAGGAGGGTCACTATTGCACTCCCATTGCCATAAACAGTGCAAATAGCACTCGCGTCTGTTCCCAGCAAGTAGAGTGTACTGGACGGAAGAGAAGCTACTGTTCTTGTCAGTTTCCTATGCAGAGTTGAACTTGATATGGCCCGTGTGTGTAGGAAGCACAGTTCTTTTGTTCTGAGCAAGCTCACTGTTCTGGCCCTATAGGAAACACAGTAGAGTAGAAGAGTGCTCTTTTCTGAAAAGCAGAGTGTGTTTCTTCCAAGGCAAGCTAGTGTTTGTTTCCCAGTCAGAAATGGAGTTGAATCACATGCAGTTTTTGGTCCTACGAGCAAGAGTTGTTTTCCGGTAAGGAGAGTCACTATTGCGCTCCCATTGCCATACACTGTGCAAATAGCACTCGCGTCAGTTCCCAGCAAGTACAGTGTACTGGACTGAAGAGAAGCTACTGTTCTTGTCAGTTTCCTAACCAGAGTTGAACTAGATATGGGCCGTGTGTGTAGAAAGCACAGTTCTATTGTTCTGAGCAAGGTCACTGTTCTGGCCCTATAGGAAACACAGTAGAGTAGAAGGGTGGTCTTTTATCAAAAGCAGAGTGTGTTTCTTCTAAGGCGAGCTAGTGTTTGTTTCTCAGTCAGAAATGGAGTTGAATCACATGCAGTTTTTGGTCCCACGAGCAAGAGTTGTTTTCTGGTACGGAGAGTCACTATTGTGCTCCCATTGCCATACACAGCGCAAATAGCACTGGCGTCTGTTCCCAGCAACTACAGTGTACTGGACGGAAAAGAAGCTACTGTTCTTGTCAGTTTCCTTTGCAGAGTTGAACTAGATATGGCCCGTGTGTGTAGGAAGCAGAGTTCTTTTGTTCTGAGCAAGCTCACTGTTCTGGCCCTATAGGAAACACAGTAGAGTAGAAGAGTGGTCTTTTCTCAAAAGCAGAGTGTGTTTCTTCTAAGGCGAGCTAGCGTTTGTTTCCCAGTCAGAAATGGAGTTGAATGACATTCAGTTTCTGGTCCTACGAGCAAGAGTTGTTTTCTGGTAAGGAGAGTCACTATTGCGCTCCCATTGCCACATACAGTGCAAATAGCACTCGCGTCTGTTCCCAGCAACTACAGTGTACTGGACGGAAGAGAGGGTACTCTTCTTGTCAGTTTCCTAAGCAGAGTTGAACTAGATATGGCCCGTGTGTGTAGGAAGCACAGTTCTTTTGTTCTGAGCAAGCTCACTGTTCTGGCCCTATAGAAATCACAGTAGAGTAGAAGAGTGGTCTTCTCAAAAGCAGAGTGTGTTTCTCGTAAGGCGAGCTACTGTTTGTTTCCCAGTGAGAAATGGAGTTTAATCACATGCATTTTCTTGTCCTACGAGCAAGAGTTGTTTTCTGGTAAGGAGAGTCACTATTGTGCTCCCATTGCCATACACAGTGCAAATAACACTCTTGTCTGTTCCCAGCAAGTACAGTGTACAAGACTGAAGAGAAGCTACTGTTCTTGTCAGTTTCCTAAGCAGAGTTCAACTAGATATGGCCCGTGTGTGTAGGAAGCACAGTACTTTTGTTCTGAGCAAGCTCACTGTTCTGGCCCTATAGGAAACACAGTAGAGTAGAAGAGTGGTCTTTTCTCAAAAGCAGAGTGTGTTTCTTCTAAGGCGAGCTAGTGTTTGTTTCCCAGTCAGAAATGGAGTTGAATCACATGCAGTTTTTGGTCCTATGAGCAAGAGTTTTTTTCTGGTAAGGAGAGTCACTATTGCGCTCCCATTGCCATACACAGTGGAAATAGCACTCTCGTCTGTCCCAGCAAGTACAATGTACTGAACTGAAGAGAATCAACTGTTCATGTCAGTTTCCTAAGCAGAGTTGAACTAGATATGGCCCGTGTGTGTAGGAAGCACAGTTCTTTTGTTCTGAGCAAGCTCACTGTTCTGGCCCTATAGGAAACACAGTAGAGTAGACGAGTGCTCTTTTCTCAAAAGCAGAGTGTGTTTCTTCTAAGGCGAGCTAGTGTTTGTTTCCCAGTCAGAAATGGAGTTGAATCACATGCAGTTTTTGGTCCCACGAGCAAGAGTTGTTTTCTGGTAAGGAGAGTCACTATTGCGCTCCCATTGCCATACAAAGCGCAAATAGCACTCGCGTCTGTTCCCAGCAACTACAGTGTACTGGACTGAAGAGAAGCTACTGTTCTTGTCAGTTTCCTATGCAGAGTTGAACTAGATATGGCCCGTGTGTGTAGGATGCACAGTTCTTTTGTTCTGAGCAAGCTCATTGTTCTGGCCCTATAGGAAACACAGTAGAGTAGAAGAGTGCTCTTTTCTCAAAAGCAGAGTGTGTTTCTTCTAAGGCGTGCTAGTGTTTGTTTCCCAGTCAGAAATGGAGTTGAATGACATGCAGTTTCTGGTCCTACGAGCAAGAGTTGTTTTCTGGTAAGGAGAGTCACTATTGTGCTCCCATTGCCATATACAGTGCAAATAGCACTCGCGTCTGTTTCCAGCAACTACAGTGTACTGGACTGAAGAGAGGGTACTCTTCTTGTCATTTTCCTAAGCAGAGTTGAACTAGATATGGCCCGTGTGTAGGAAGCACAGTTCTTTTGTTCTGAGCAAGCTCACTGTTCTGGCCCTATAGGAAACACAGTAGAGTAGAAGAGTGCTCTTTTCACAAAAGCAGAGTGTGTTTCTTCTAAGGCGAGCCAGTGTTTGTTTCCCAGTCAGAAATGGAGTTGAATCACATGCAGTTTTTGGTCCTACCAGCAAGAGTTGTTTTCTGGTAGGAGAGTCACTATTGTGCTCCCATTGCCATACACAGTACAAATAGCACTCGCGTCTGTTCCCAGCAAGTACAGTGTACTGGACTGAAGAGAAGCTACTGTTCTTGTCAGTTTCCTAAGCAGAGTTGAACTAAATATGGCCCTTGTGTGTAGGAAGCAGAGTTCCTTTGTTCTGAGCAAGCTCACTCTTCTGGCCCTATAGGAAACACAGTAGAGTAGAAGAGTGGTCTTTTCTCAAAAGCAGAGTGTGTTTCTTCTAAGGCGAGCTAGTGTTTGTTTCCCAGTCAGAAATGGAGTTGAATCACATGCAGTTTTCGGTCTTACGAGCAAGAGTTGTTTTCTGGTAAGGAGAGTCACTATTGCGCTCCCATTGCCATACACAGTGCAAATAGCACTCGCATCTGTTCCCAGCAACTACAGTGTACTGGACTGAAGAGAAGCTACTGTTCTGGTTAGTTTCCTAAGCAGAGTTGAACTAGATATGGCCCGTGTGTGTAGGAAGCACAGTTCTTTTGTTCTGAGCAAGCTCACTGTTCTGGCCCTATAGGAAACACAGTAGAGTAGAAGAGTGCTCTTTTCTCAAAAGCAGAGTGTGTTTCTTCTAAGGCAAGCTAGTGTTTGTTTTTCAGTCAGAAATGGAGTTGCATCACATGCAGTTTTTGGTCCCAGGATCAAGAGTTGTTTTCTGGTAGGAGAGTAACTATTGCGCTCCCATTAACATACACAGCGCAAATAGCACTCGCGTCTGTTCCCAGCAACTACAGTGTACTGGACTGAAGAGAAGCTACTGTTCTTGTCAGTTTCCTTTGCAGAGTTGAACTAGATATGGCCCGTGTGTGTAGGAAGCACAGTTCTTTTGTTCTGAGTAAGCTCACTGTTCTGGCCCTATAGGAAACACAGTAGAGTAGAAGTGTGCTCTTTTCTCAAAAGCAGAGTGTGTTTCTTCTAAGGCGAGCTAGTGTTTGTTTCCCAGTCAGAAATGGAGTTGAATGACATGCAGTTTCTGGTCCTACGAGCAAGAGTTGTTTTCTGGTAAGGAGAGTCACTATTGCGCTCACATTGCCACATACAGTGCAAATAGCACTCGCGTCTGTTCCCAGCAACTAGAGTGTACTGCACTGAAGAGAGGGTACTCTTCTTGTGAGTTTCCTAAGCAGAGTTGAACTAGATATGGCCCGTGTGTGTAGGAAGCACAGTTCTTTTGTTCTGAGCAAGCTCACTGTTCTGGCCCTATAGGAAAAACAGTAGAGTAGAAGAGTGCTCTTCTCTTAAAAGCAGAGTGTGTTTCTTCTAAGGCGAGCTAGTGTTTGTTTCCCAGTCAGAAATGGAGTTGAATCACATGCAGTTTTTGGTCCTACGAGCAAGAGTTGTTTTCTGGTAAGGAGAGTCACTATTGCGCTCCCATTGCCATACAGAGTGCAAATAGCACTCGCGTCTGTTCCCAGCAAGTACAGTGTACTGGACTGAAGAGAAGCAACTGTTCTTGTCAGTTTCCTAAGCAGAGTTGAACTAGATATGGCCCGTGTGTAGGAAGCACAGTTCTTTTGTTCTGAGCAAGCTCACTGTTCTGGCCCTATAGGAAACACAGTAGAGTAGAAGAGTGCTCTTTTCACAAAAGCAGAGTGTGTTTCTTCTAAGGCGAGCCAGTGTTTGTTTCCCAGTCAGAAATGGAGTTGAATCACATGCAGTTTTTGGTCCTACCAGCAAGAGTTGTTTTCTGGTAGGAGAGTCACTATTTTGCTCCCATTGCCATACACAGTACAAATAGCACTCGCGTCTGTTCCCAGCAAGTACAGTGTACTGGACTGAAGAGAAGCTACTGTTCTTGTCAGTTTCCTAAGCAGAGTTGAACTAGATATGGCCCTTGTGTGTAGGAAGCAGAGTTCCTTTGTTCTGAGCAAGCTCACTCTTCTGTCCCTATAGGAAACACAGTAGAGTAGAAGAGTGGTCTTTTCTCAAAAGCAGAGTATGTTTCTTCTAAGGCGAGCTAGTGTTTGTTTCCCAGTCAGAAATGGAGTTGAATCACATGCAGTTTTCGGTCTTACGAGCAAGAGTTGTTTTCTGGTAAGGAGAGTCACTATTGCGCTCCCATTGCCATACACAGTGCAAATAGCACTCGCGTCTGTTCCCAGCAACTACAGTGTACTGGACTGAAGAGAAGCTACTGTTCTTTTAAGTTTCCTAAGCAGAGTTGAACTAGATATGGCCCGTGTGTGTAGGAAGCACAGTTCTTTTGTTCTGAGCAAGCTCACTGTTCTGGCCCTATAGGAAACACAGTAGAGTAGAAGAGTGCTCTTTTCTCAAAAGCAGAGTGTGTTTCTTCTAAGGCGAGCTAGTGTTTGTTTCTCAGTCAGAAATGGAGTTGCATCACATGCAGTTTTTGGTCCCACGAGCAAGAGTTGTTTTCTGGTAGGAGAGTAACTATTGCGCTCCCATTGCCATACACAGTGCAAATAGCACTCGCGTCTGTTCCCAGCAACTACAGTGTACTGGACTGAAGAGAAGCTACTGTTCTTGTCAGTTTCCTTTGCAGAGTTGAACTAGATATGGCCCGTGTGTGTAGGAAGCACAGTTCTTTTGTTCTGAGCAAGCTCACTGTTCTGGCCCTATAGGAAACACAGTAGAGTAGAAGAGTGCTCTTTTCTCAAAAGCAGAGTGTGTTTCTTCTAAGGCGAGCTAGTGTTTGTTTCCCAGTCAGAAATGGAGTTGAATGACATGCAGTTTCTGGTCCTACGAGCAAGAGTTGTTTTCTGGTAAGGAGAGTCACTATTGCGCTCCCATTGCCACATACAGTGCAAATAGCACTCGCGTCTGTTCCCAGCAACTAGAGTGTACTGCACTGAAGAGAGGGTACTCTTCTTGTGAGTTTCCTAAGCAGAGTTGAACTAGATATGGCCCGTGTGTGTAGGAAGCACAGTTCTTTTGTTCTGAGCAAGCTCACTGTTCAGGCCCTATAGGAAACACAGTAGAGTAGAAGAGTGCTCTTCTCTTAAAAGCAGAGTGTGTTTCTTCTAAGGCAAGCTAGTGTTTGTTTCCCAGTCAGAAATGGAGTTGAATCACATGCAGTTTTTGGTCCTACGAGCAAGAGTTGTTTTCTGGTAAGGAGAGTCACTATTGCGCTCCCATTGCCATACACAGTGCAAATAGCACTCGCGTCTGTTCCCAGCAAGTACAGTGTACTGGACTGAAGAGAAGCAACTGTTCTTGTCAGTTTCCTAAGCAGAGTTGAACTAGATGTGGCCCGTGTGTGTAGGAAGCACAGTTCTTTTGTTCTGAGCAAGCTCACTGTTCTGGCCCTATAGGAATCACAGTAGAGTAGAAGAGTGGTCTTTTCTCAAAAGCAGAGTGTGTTTCTCGTAAGACGAGCTAGTGTTTGTTTCCCAGTGAGAAATGGAGTTGAATCACATGCATTTTCTGGTCCTAAGAGCAAGAGTTGTTTTCTGGTAAGGAGAGTCACTATTGCACTCCCATCGCCATACACAGTGCAAATAGCACTCGCGTCTGTTCCCAGCATGTACAGTGTACTGGACTGAAGAGAAGGTACTGTTATTGTCAGTTTCCTAAACAGAGTTGAACTAGATATGGCCCGAGTGTGTAGGAAGCACAGTTCTTTTGTTCTGAGCAAGCTCACTGTTCTGGCCCTATAGGAAACACAGTAGAGTAGAAGAGTGCTCTTTTCTCAAAAGCAGAGTGTGTTTCTTGTAAGGCGAGCTAGTGTTTGTTTCCCAGTCAGAAATGGAGTTGGATCACATGCAGTTTCTGCTCCTACGAGCAAGAGTTGTTTTCTGGTAAGGAGAGTCACTATTGCGCTCCCATTGCCATACACAGTGCAAATAGCACTCGCGTCTGTTCCCAGCAAGTACAGTGTACTGGACTGAAGAGAAGCAACTGTTCTTGTCAGTTTCCTAAGCAGAGTTGAACTAGATATGGCCCGTGTGTGTAGGAAGCACAGTTCTTTTGTTCTGAGCAAGCTCACTGTTCTGGCTCTATAGGAATCACAGTAGAGTAGAAGAGTGGTCTTTTCTCAAAAGCAGAGTGTGTTTCTCGTAAGGCGAGCTAGTGTTTGTTTCCCAGTGAGAAATGGAGTTGAATCACATGCATTTTCTGGTCCTAAGAGCAAGAGTTGTTTTCTGGTAAGGAGAGTCACTATTGTGCTCCCATCGCCATACACAGTGCAAATAGCACTCGCGTCTGTTCCCAGCATGTACAGTGTACTGGACTGAAGAGAAGCTACTGTTATTGTCAGTTTCCTGAACAGAGTTGAACTAGATATGGCCCGTGTGTGTAGGAAGCACAGTTCGTTTGTTCTGAGCAAGCTCACTGTTCTGGCCCTATAGGAAACACAGTAGAGTAGAAGAGTGCTCTTTTCTCAAAAGCAGAGTGTGTTTCTTCTAAGGCGAGCTAGTGTTTGTTTCTCAGTCAGAAATGGAGTTGAATCACATGCAGTTTTTGGTCCCACGAGCAAGAGTTGTTTTCTGGTAAGGAGAGTCACTATTGCGCTCCCATTGCCATACACAGCACAAATAGCACTCGCGTCTGTTCCCAGCAACTACAGTGTACTGGACTGAAGAGAAGCTACTGTTCTTGTCAGTTTCCTTTGCAGAGTTGAACTAGATATGGCCCCATGTGTGTAGGAAGCACAGTTCTTTTGTTCTGAGCAAGCTCACTGTTCTGGCCCCATAGGAAACACAGTAGAGTAGAAGAGTGCTCTTCTCTCAAAAGCAGAGTGTGTTTCTTCTAAGGCGAGCTAGTGTTTGTTTCCCAGTCAGAAATGGAGTTGAATGACATGCAGTTTCTGGTCCTACGAGCAAGAGTTGTTTTCTGGTAAGGAGAGTCACTATTGCGCTCCCATTGCCATATACAGTGCAAATAGCACTCGCGTCTGTTCCCAGCAACTACAGTGTACTGTACTGAAGAGAGGGTACTCTTCTTGTCAGTTTCCTAAGCAGAGTTGAACTAGATATGGCCCGTGTGTGTAGGAAGCACAGTTCTTTTGTTCTGAGCAAGCTCACTGTTCTGGCCCTATAGGAAACACAGTAGAGTAGAAGAGTGCTCTTCTCTCAAAAGCAGAGTGTGTTTCTTCTAAGGCGAGCTAGTGTTTGTTTCCCAGTCAGAAATGGAGTTGAATCACATGCAGTTTTGGTCCTACGAGCAAGAGTTGTTTTCTGGTAAGGAGAGTCACTATTGCACTCCCATTGCCATACACAGTGCAAATAGCACTCGCGTCTGTTCCCAGCAAGTACAGTGTACTGGACTGAAGAGAAGCAACTGTTCTTGTCAGTTTCCTAAGCAGAGTTGAACTAGATATGGCCCGTGTGTGTAGGAAGCACAATTCTTTTGTTCTGAGCAAGCTCACTGTTCTGGCCCTATAGGAATCACAGTAGAGTAGAAGAGTGGTCTTTTCTCAAAAGCAGAGTGTGTTGCTCGTAAGGTGAGCTAGTGTTTGTTTCCCAGTGAGAAATGGAGTTGAATCACATGCATTTTCTGGTCCTAAGAGCAAGAGTTGTTTTCTGGTAAAGAGAGTCACTATTGCGCTCCCATCGCCATACACAGTGCAAATAGCACTCGCGTCTGTTCCCAGCATGTACAGTGTACTGGACTGAAGAGAAGCTACTGTTCTTGTCAGTTTCCTAAGCAGAGTTGAACTAGATATGGCCCGTGTGTGTAGGAAGCACAGTTCTTTTGTTCTGAGCAAGCTCACTGTTCTGGCACTATAGGAAACACAGTAGAGTAGAAGAGTGCTCTTTTCTCAAAAGCAGAGTGTGTTTCTCGTAAGGCGAGCTAGTGTTTGTTTCCCAGTCAGAAATGGAGTTGAATCACATGCAGTTTCTGGTCCTACGAGCAAGAGTTTTTTTCTGGTAAGGAGAGTCACTATTGCACTCGCATTGCCATACACAGTACTAATATCACTCGCGTCTGTTCCCAGCAAGTACAGTGTACTGGACTGAAGAGAAGCTACTGTTCTTGTTAGTTTCCTAAGCAGAGTTGAACTAGATATGGCCCGTGTGTGTAGGAAACACAGTTCTTTTGTTCTGAGAAAGCTCACTGTTCTGGCCCTATAGGAATCACAGTAGAGTAGAAGAGTGGTCTTCTCAAAAGCAGAGTGTGTTTCTCGAAAGGCGAGCTACTGTTTGTTTCCCAGTAGAAATGGACTTGAATCACATGCATTTTCTGGTCCTACGAGCAAGAGTTGTTTTCTGGTAAGGAGAGTCACTATTGTGCTCCCATTGCCATACACAGTACAAATAGCACTCGCGTATGTTCCCAGCAAGTACAGTGTACTGGACTGAAGAGAAGCTACTGTTCTTGTCAGTTTCCTAAGCAGAGTTGAACTAGATATGGCCCGTGTGTGTAGGAAGCAGAGTTCTTTTGTTCTGAGCAAGCTCACTCTTCTGGCCCTATAGGAAACACAGTAGAGTAGAAGAGTGGTCTTTTCTCAAAAGCAGAGTGTGTTTCTTCTAAGGCGAGCTAGTGTTTGTTTCCCAGTCAGAAATGGAGTTGAATCACATGCAGTTTTTGGTCCTACGAGCAAGAGTTGTTTTCTGGTAGGAGAGTCACTATTGTGCTCCCATTGCCATACACAGTACAAATAGCACTCGCGTCTGTTCCCAGCAAGTACAGTGTACTGGACTGAAGAGAAGCTACTGTTCTTGTCAGTTTCCTAAGCAGAGTTGAACTAGATATGGCCCGTGTGTGTAGGAAGCAGAGTTCTTTTGTTCTGAGCAAGCTCACTGTTCTGGCACTATAGGAAACACAGTAGAGTAGAAGAGTGCTCTTTTCTAAAAAGGAGAGTGTGTTTCTCGTAAGGCGAGCTAGTGTTTGTTTCCCAGTCAGAAATGGAGTTGAATCACATGCAGTTTCTGGTCCTACAAGCAAGAGTTTTTTTCTGGTAAGGAGAGTCACTATTGCGCTCGCATTGCCATACACAGTACTAATATCACTCGCGTCTGTTCCCAGCAAGTACAGTGTACTGGACTGAAGAGAATGTACTGTTCTTGTTAGTTTCCTAAGCAGAGTTGAACTAGATATGGCCCATGTGTGTAGGAAGCACAGTTCTTTTGTTCTGAGAAAGCTCACTGTTCTGGCACTATAGGAATCACAGTAGAGTAGAAGAGTGGTCTTTTCTCAAAAGCAGAGTTTGTTTCTCGTAAGGCGAGCTAGTGTTTGTTTCCCAGTGAGAAATGGAGTTGAATCACATGCATTTTCTGGCCCTAAGAGCAAGAGTTGTTTTCTGGTAAGGAGAGTCACTATTGCACTCCCATCGCCATACACAGTGCAAATAGCACTCGCGTCTGTTCCCAGCATGTACAGTGTACTGGACTGAAGAGAAGCTACTGTTATTGTCAGTTTCCTAAACAGAGTTGAACTAGATATGGCACGAGTGTGTAGGAAGCACAGTTCTTTTGTTCTGAGCAAGCTCACTGTTCTGGCCCTATAGGAAACACAGTAGAGTAGAAGAGTGCTCTTTTTTCAAAAGCAGAGTGTGTTTCTTGTAAGGCGAGCTAGTGCTTGTTTCCCAGTCAGAAATGGAGTTGAATGACATGAAGTTTCTGGTCCACGAGCAAGAGTTTTTTTCTTGTAAGGAGAGTCACTATTGCGCTCCCATTGCCATACACAGTACAAATATCACTCGCGTCTGTTCCCAGCAAGTACAGTGTACTGGACTGAAGAGAATCTACTGTTCTTGTCAGTTTCCTAAGCAGAGTTGAACTAGATATGGCCCGTGTGTGTAGGAAGCCCAGTTCTTTTGTTCTGAGCAAGCTCACTGTTCTGGCCCTATAGGAAACACAGTAGAGTAGAAGAGTGCTCTTTTCTCAAAAGCAGAGTGTGTTTCTTGTAAGGCGAGCTAGTGTTTGTTTCCCAGTCAGAAATGGAGTTGAATCACATGCAGTTTTTGGTCCCACGAGCAAGAGTTGTTTTCTGGTAAGGAGAGTCACTATTGCGCTCCCATTGCCATACACAGCACAAATAGCACTCGCGTCTGTTCCCAGCAACTACAGTGTACTGGAATGAAGAGAAGCTACTGTTCTTGTCAGTTTCCTATGCAGAGTTGAACTAGATATGGCCCGTGTGTGTAGGAAGCACAGTTCTTTTGTTCTGAGCAAGCTCACTGTTCTGGCCCTATATGAATCACATTAGAGTAGAAGAGTGGTCTTCTCAAAAGCAGAGTGTGTTTCTCGTAAGGCGAGCTACTGTTTGTTTCCCAGTGAGAAATGGAGTTGAATCACATGCATTTTCTTGTCCTACGAGCAAGAGTTGTTTTCCAGTAAGGAGAGTCACTATTGCGCTCCCATTGCCATACACAGTGCAAATAGCACTCGCGTCTGTTCCCAGCAAGTACAGTGTACGGGACTGAAGAGAAGCTACTGTTCTTGTCAGTTTCCTAAGCAGAGTTGAACTAGATAAGGCCCATGTGTGTAGGAAGCAGTTCTTTTGTTCTGAGCAAGCTCACTGTTCTGGCCCTATAGGAAACACAGTAGAGTAGAAGAGTGGTCTTTTCTCAAAAACAAAGTGTGTTTCTTCCAAGGCGAGCAAGTGTTTGTTTCCCAGTCTTAAATGGAGTTGAATCACATTCAGTTTTTGGTCCTACGAGCAAGAGTTGTTTTCTGGTAAGGAGAGTCACTATTGCACTCCCATTGCCATAAACAGTGCAAATAGCACTCGCGTCTGTTCCCAGCAAGTACAGTGTACTGGACGGAAGAGAAGCTACTGTTCTTGTCAGTTTCCTATGCAGAGTTGAACTTGATATGGCCCGTGTGTTTAGGAAGCACAGTTCTTTTGTTCTGAGCAAGCTCACTGTTCTGGCCCTATAGGAAACACAGTTGAGTAGAAGAGTGCTCTTTTCAGAAAAGCAGAGTGTGTTTCTTCCAAGGCAAGCTAGTGTTTGTTTCCCAGTCAGAAATGGAGTTGAATCACATGCAGTTTTTGGTCCTACGAGCAAGAGTTGTTTTCCGGTAAGGAGAGTCACTATTGCGCTCCCATTGCCATACACAGTGCAAATAGCACTCGCGTCTGTTCCCACCAAGTACAGTGTACTGGACTGAAGAGAAGCTACTGTTCTTGTCAGTTTCCTAACCAGAGTTGAACTAGATATGGGCCGTGTGTGTACAAAGCACAGTTCTATTGTTCTGAGCAAGCTCACTGTTCTGGCCCTATAGGAAACACAGTAGAGTAGAAGAGTGCTCTTTTCTCAAAAGCAGAGTGTGTTTCTTCCAAGGCGAGCTAGTGTTTGTTTCTCAGTCAGAAATGGAGTTGAATCACATGCAGTTTTTGGTCCTATGAGAAAGAGTTGTTTTCTGGTAAGGAGAGTCACTATTGCGCTCCCATTGCCATACACAGTGCAAATAGCACTCGTGTCTGTTCCCAGCAAGTACAGAGTACTGGACTGAAGAGAGACTACTGTTCTTGTCAGTTTCCTAAGCAGAGTTGAACTAGATATGGCCCGTGTGTGTAGGAAGCACAGTTCTTTTGTTCTGAGCAATCTCACTCTTCTGGCCCTATAGGAAACACAGTAGAGCAGAAGAGTGCTCTTTTCTCAAAAGCAGAGTGTGTTTCTCGTGAGGCGAGCTAGTGCTTGTTTCCCAGTCAGAAATGGAGTTGAATCACATGCAGTTTTTGGTCCTATGAGCAAGAGTTGTTTTCTGGTAAGGAAAGTAACTATTGCGCTCCCATTGCCATACACAGTGCAAATAGCACTCGCGTCTGTTCCCAGCAAGTACAGTGTACTGGACTGAAGAGAAGGTACTGTTCTTGTCAGTTTCCTAAGAAGAGTTGAACAAGATATGGCCCGTGTGTGTAGGATGCACAATTCTTTTTTTCTGAGCAAGCTCACTCTTCTGGCCCTATAGGAAACACAGTAGAGTAGAAGAGTGCTCTTTTCTCAAAAGCAGAGTGTGTTTCTTCCAAGGTGAGCTAGTGTTTGTTTCCCAGTCAGAAATGGAGTTGAATCACATGCAGTTTTTGGTCCTACGAGCAAGAGTTGTTTTCCGGTTAGGATAGTCACTATTGCGCTCCCATTGCCATACACAGTGCAAATAGCACTCGCGTCTGTTCCCAGCAAGTACAGTGTACTGGACTGAAGAGAAGCTACTGTTTTTGTCAGTTTCCTAAGCAGAGTTGAACTAGATAAGGGCCATGTGTGTAGGAAGCACAGTTCTTTTGTTCTGAGCAAGCTCACTCTTCTGGCCCTATAGGAAACACAGTAGAGCAAAAGAGTGCTCTTTTTTTCAAAAGCAGAGTGTGTTTCTTCTAAGGCGAGCTAGTGTTTGTTTCCCAGTCAGAAATGGAGTTGAATCACATGCAGTTTTTGATCCTATGAGCAAGAGTTGTTTTTTGGTAAGGAGAGTCACTATTGCACTCTCATTGCCATACACAGCGCAAATAGCACTGGCATCTGTTACCAGCAACTACAGTGTACTGGACTGAAGAGAAGCTAATGTTCTTGTCAGTATCCTAAGCAGAGTTGAACTAGACATGGCCCGTGTGTGTAGGAAGCACAGTTCTTTTTTTCTGAGCAAGCTCACTGTTCTGGCCCCATAGGAAACACAGTAGAATAGAAGAGTGCTCTTTTCTCAATAGCAGAGTGTGTTTCTCGTACGGCGAGCTAGTGTTTGTTTCCCAATCAGAAATGGAGTTGAATCACATGCAGTTTTTGGTCCTATGTGCAAGAGTTGTTTTCTGGTAAAGAGAGTTACTATTGCGCTGCCATTGCCATAAATAGTGCAAATAGCACTCGCGTCTGTTTCCAGCAAGTACAGTGTACTGGACTGAAGAGAAGCTACTGTTCTTGTCAGTTTCCTAAGCAGAGTTGAACTAGATAAGGCCCATGTGTGTAGGAAGCACAGTTCTTTTGTTCTGAGCAAGTTCACTGTTCTGGCCCTATAGGAAACACAGTAGAGCAGAAGAGTGCTCTTTTTTCAAAAGCAGAGTGTGTTTCTTCTAAGGCGAGCTAGTGTTTGTTTCCCAGTCAGAAATGGAGTTGAATCACATGCAGTTTTTGGTCCTACGAGCAAGAGTTGTTTTCTGGTAAGGAGAGTCACTATTGTGCTCCCATTGCATAACATAGTGCAAATAGCACTCGCGTCTGTTCCCAGCAAGTACAGTGTACTGGACTGAAGAGAAGCTACTGTTCTTGTCAGTTTCCTAAGAAGAGTTGATCTAGATATGGCCCGTGTGTGTAGGAAGCACAATTCTTTTGTTCTGAGCAAGCTCACTGTTCTGGCCCTATAGGAAACACAGTAGAGTAGAAGAGTGCTCTTTTCTCAAAAGCAGAGTGTGTTTCTTCCAAGGCGAGCTAGTGTTTGTTTCCCAGTCAGAAATGGAGTTGAATCACATGCAGTTTTTCGTCCTACGAGCAAGAGTTGTTTTCCAGTAAGGAGAGTCACTATTGCGCTCCCATTGCCATACACAGTGCAAATAGCACTCACGTCTGTTGCCAGCAAGTACAGTGTACTGGACTGAAGAGAAGCCACTGTTCTTGTCAGTTTCCTAAGCAGAGTTGAACTAGATAAGGCCCATGTGTGTAGGAAGCACAGTTCTTTGTTCTGAGCAAGCTCACTGTTCTGGCCCTATAGGAAACACAGTAGAGCAGAAGAGTGCTCTTTTTTCAAAAGCAGAGTGTGTTTCTTCTAAGGCGAGTTAGTGTTGGTTTCCCAGTCAGAAATGGAGTTGAATCACATGCAGTTTTTGGTCCTACGAGCAAGAGTTGTTTTTTGGTAAGGAGAGTCACTATTGGGCTCCCTTTGCCATACACAGCGCAAATAGCACTCGAGTCTGTTCCCAGCAACTACAGTGTACTGGACTGAAGAGAAGCTACTGTTCTTGTCAGAATCCTAAGCAGAGTTGAACTAGATATGGCCCGTGTGTGTAGGAAGCACAGTTCTTTTGTTCTGAGCAAGCTCACTGTTCTGGCCCTATAGGAAACACAGTAGAGTAGAAGAGTGGTCTTTTCTCAAAAGCAGAGTGTGTTTCTTCTAAGGCGAGCTAGTGTTTGTTTCCCAGTCAGAAATGGAGTTGAATCACATGCAGTTTTTGATCTTACGAGCAAGAGTTGTTTTCTGGTAAGGAGAGTCACTATTGTGCTCCCATTGCCATACACAGTGCAAATAGCACTCGCGTCTGTTCCCAGCAAGTACAGTGTACTGGACTGAAGAGAAGCTACTGTTCTTGTCAGTTTCCTAAGAAGAGTTGATCTAGATATGGCCCGTGTGTGTAGGAAGCACAATTCTTTTGTTCTGAGCAAGCTCACTGTTCTGGCCCTATAGGAAACACAGTAGAGTAGAAGAGTGCTCTTTTCTCAAAAGCAGAGTGTGTTTCTTCCAAGGCGAGCTAGTGTTTGTTTCCCAGTCAGAAATGGAGTTGAATCACATGCAGTTTTTCGTCCTACGAGCAAGAGTTGTTTTCCAGTAAGGAGAGTCACTATTGCGCTCCCATTGCCATACACAGTGCAAATAGCACTCACGTCTGTTGCCAGCAAGTACAGTGTACTGGACTGAAGAGAAGCCACTGTTCTTGTCAGTTTCCTAAGCAGAGTTGAACTAGATAAGGCCCATGTGTGTAGGAAGCACAGTTCTTTGTTCTGAGCAAGCTCACTGTTCTGGCCCTATAGGAAACACAGTAGAGCAGAAGAGTGCTCTTTTTTCAAAAGCAGAGTGTGTTTCTTCTAAGGCGAGTGAGTGTTGGTTTCCCAGTCAGAAATGGAGTTGAATCACATGCAGTTTTTGGTCCTACGAGAAAGAGTTGTTTTTTGGTAAGGAGAGTCACTATTGGGCTCCCATTGCCATACACAGCGCAAATAGCACTCGAGTCTGTTCCCAGCAACTACAGTGTACTGGACTGAAGAGAAGCTACTGTTCTTGTCAGAATCCTAAGCAGAGTTGAACTAGATATGGCCCGTGTGTGTAGGAAGCACAGTTCTTTTGTTCTGAGCAAGCTCACTGTTCTGGCACTATAGGAAACACAGTAGAGTAGATGAGTGGTCTTTTCTCAAAAGCAGAGTGTGTTTCTTCTAAGGCGAGCTAGTGTTTGTTTCCCAGTCAGAAATGGAGTTGAATCACATGCAGTTTTTGATCTTACGAGCAAGAGTTGTTTTCTGGTAAGGAGAGTCACTATTGCGCTCCCATTGCCATACACAGTGCAAATAGCACTCGCGTCTGTTCCCAGCAAGTACAGTGTACTGGACTGAAGAGAAGCTACTGTTCTTGTCAGTTTCCTAAGAAGAGTTGAACTAGATATGGCCCGTGTGTGTAGGAAGCACAATTCTTTTGTTCTGAGCAAGCTCACTGTTCTGGCCCAATAGGAAACACAGTAGAGTAGAAGAGTGGTCTTTTCTCAAAAGCAGAGTGTGTTTCTTCCAAGGCGAGCTAGTGTTTGTTTCCCAGTCAGAAATGGAGTTGAATCACATGCAGTTTTTGGTCCTACGAGCAAGAGTTGTTTTCCGGTAAGGAGAGTCACTTTGGGCTCCCATTGCCATACACAGTGCAAATAGCACTCGCGTCTGTTCCCAGCAAGTACAGTGTACTGGACTGAAGAGAAGCTACTGTTCTTGTCAGTTTCCTAACCAGAGTTGAACTAGATAAAACCCATGTGTGTAGGAAGCACAGTTCTTTTGTTCTGAGCAAGCTCACTCTTCTGGCCCTATAGGAAACACAATAGAGCAGAAGAGTGCTCTTTTTTCAAAAGCAGAGTGTGTTTCTTGTAAGGCGAGCTAGTGTTTGTTTCCCAGTCAGAAATGGAGTTGAATCACATGCAGTTATCGGTCCTACAAGCAAGAGTTGTTTTCTGGTAAGGAGAGTCACTATTGGGCTCCCATTGCCATACACAGCGCAAATAGCACTCGCGTCTGTTCCCAGCAACTACAGTGTACTGGACTGAAGAGAAGCTACTGTTCTTGTCAGAATCCTAAGCAGAGTTGAACTAGATATGGCCCGTGTGTGTAGGAAGCACATTTCTTTTGTTCTGAGCAAGCTCACAGTTCTGGCCCTATAGGAAACACAGTAGAGTAGAAGAGTGGTCTTTTCTCAAAAGCAGAGTGTGTTTCTTCTAAGGCGAGCTAGTGTTTGTTTCCCAGTCAGAAATGGAGTTGAATCACATGCAGTTTTTGGTCCTATGAGCAAGAGTTGTTTTCTGGTAAGGAGAGACACTATTGCGCTCCCATTGCCATACACAGTGTAAGTAGCACACGCGTCTGTTCCCAGCAAGTACAGTGTACTGGACTGAAGAGAAGGTACTGTTCTTGTCAGTTTCCTAAGAAGAGTTGAACAAGATATGGCCCGTGTGTGTAGTATGCACAATTCTTTTGTTCTGAGCAATCTCACTCTTCTGGCCCTCTAGGAAACACAGTAGAGTAGAAGAGTGCTCTTTTCTCAAAAGCAGTGTGTGTTTCTTCCAAGGCGAGCTAGTGTTTGTTTCCCAGTCAGAAATGGAGTTGAATCACATGCAGTTTTTGGTCCTACGAGCAAGAGTTGTTTTCCAGTAAGGAGAGTCACTATTGCGCTCCCATTGCCATACACAGTGCAAATAGCACTCGCGTCTGTTCCCAGCAAGTACAGTGTACTGGACTGAAGAGAAGCTACTGTTCTTGTCAGTTTTCTAAGCAGAGTTGAACTAGATATGGCCCATGTGTGTAGGAAGCACAGTTCTTTAGTTCTGAGCAAGCTCACTGTTCTGGCCCTATAGGAAACACAGTTGAGTAGAAGAGTGCTCTTTTCTGAAAAGCAGAGTGTGTTTCTTCCAAGGCAAGTTAGTGTTTGTTTCCCAGTCAGAAATGGAGTTGAATCACTTGCAGTTTTTGGTCCTACGAGCAAGAGTTGTTTTCCGGTAAGGAGAGTCACTATTGCGCTCCCATTGCCATACACAGTGCAAATAGCACTCGTGTCTGTTCCCAGCAAGTACAGAGTACTGGACTGAAGAGAAGCTACTGTTCTTGTCAGTTTCCTAAGCAGAGTTGAACTAGATATGGCCCGTGTGTGTAGGAAGCCCAGTTCTTTTGTTCTGAGCAAGCTCACTGTTCTGGCCCTATAGGAAACACAGTAGAGCAGAAGAGTGCTCTTTTCTCAAAAGCAGAGTGTGTTTCTCGTGAGGCGAGCTAGTGTTTGTTTCCCAGTCAGAAAAGGAGTTGAATCACATGCAGTTTTTGGTCCTACGAGCAAGAGTTGTTCTCTGGTAAGGAGAGTCACTATTGCGCTCCCATTGCCATACACAGTGCAAATAGCACTCGCGTCTGTTCCCACCAAGTACAGTGTACTAGACTGAAGAGAAGCTACTGTTCTTGTCAGTTTCCTAAGCAGAGTTGAACTAGATATGGGCCGTGTGTGTAGAAAGCACAGTTCTATTTTTTTGAGCAAGCTCACTGTTCTGGCCCTATAGGAAACACAAGAGAGTAGAAGAGTGCTCTTTTCTCAAAAGCAGAGTGTGTTTCTTCCAAGGTGAGCTAGTGTTTGTTTCCCAGTCAGAAATGGAGTTGAATCACATGCAGTTTTTGGTCCTACGAGCAAGAGTTGTTTTCCGGTTAGGATAGTCACTATTGCGCTCCCATTACCATACACAGTGCAAATAGCACTCGCGTCTGTTACCAGCAAGTACAGTGTACTGGACTGAAGAGAAGCTACTGTTCTTGTCAGTTTCCTAACCAGAGTTGAACTAGATATGGGCCGTGTGTGTAGAAAGCACAGTTCTATTGTTCTGAGCAAGCTCACTCTTCTGGCCCTATAGGAAACACAGTAGAGTAGAAGAGTGCTCTTTTCTCAAAAGCAGAGTGTGTTTCTTCCAAGGCGAGCTAGTGTTTGTTTCCCAGTCAGAAATGGAGTTGAATCACATGCAGTTTTTGGTCCTACGAGCAAGAGTTGTTTTCCGGTGAGGATAGTCACTATTGCGCTCCCATTGCCATACACAGTGCAAATAGCACTCGCGTCTGTTCCCAGCAAGTACAGTGTACTGGACTGAAGAGAAGCTAATGTTCTTGTCAGTTTCCTAAGCAGAGTTGAACTAGACAAGGGCCATGTGTGTAGGAACCACAGTTCTTTTGTTCTGAGCAAGCTCACTCTTCTGGCCCTATAGGAAACACAGTAGAGCAGAAGAGTGCTCTTTTTTCAAAAGCAGAGTGTGTTTCTTCTAAGGCGAGCTAGTGTTTGTTTCCCAGTCAGAAATGGAGTTGAATCTCATGCAGTTTTTGGTCCTATGAGCAAGAGTTTTTTTCTGGTAAGGAGAGTCACTATTGCACTCCCATTGCCATACACAGCGCAAATAGCACTCGCATCTGTTACCAGCAACTACAGTGTACTGGACTGAAGAGAAGCTAATGTTCTTGTCAGTATCCTAAGCAGAGTTGAACTAGATATGGCCCGTGTGTGTAGGAAGCACAGTTCTTTTTTTTGTGCAAGCTCACTGTTCTGGCCCCATAGGAAAAACAGTAGAGTAGAAGAGTGCTCTTTTCTCAATAGCAGAGTGTGTTTCTCGTAAGGCGAGCTAGTGTTTGTTTCCCAGTCAGAAATGGAGTTGAATCACATTCAGGTTCTGGTCCTACGAACAAGAGTTGTTTTCTGGTAAGAAGAGTCACTATTGCGCTCCCATTGCCACACACAGTGCAAATAGCACTCACGTCTGTTCCCAGCAAGTACAGTGTCCTGGACTGAAGAGAAGCTATTGTTCTTGTCAGTTTCCTAAGCATAGTTGAACTAGATATGGCCCGTGTGTGTATTAAGCACAGTTCTTTTGTTCTGAGCAAGCTCACTGTTCTGGCCCTATAGGAAACACAGTAGAGTAGAAGAGTGCTCTTTTCTCAAAGGCAGAGTGTGTTTCTTCTAAGGCGAGCTAGTGTTTGTTTCCCAGTCAGAAATGGAGTTGAATCACATGCAGTTTTTGGTCCAATGAGGAAGAGTTTTTTTCTGGTAAGGAGAGTCACTATTGCGCTCCCATTGCCATACACAGTGCAAATAGCACTCGCGTCTGTTCCCAGCAAGTACAGTGTACTGGACTGAAGAGAAGCTACTGTTCTTGTCAGTTTCCTAAGCAGAGTTGAACTAGATATGGCCCGTGTGTGTAGGAAGCACAGTTCTTTTGTTCTGAGCAAGCTCACTGTTCTGGCCCTATAGGAAACACAGTAGAGTAGAAAAGTGCTCTTTTCTCAAAAGCAGAGTGTGTTTCTCATAAGGCTAGCTAGTGTTTGTTTCCAGGTCAGAAATGGAGTTGAATCACATGCAGTTTTTGGTCCCATGAGCAAGAGTTGTTTTCTGGTAAGGAGAGTCACTATTGCGCTCCCATTGCCATACACAGCACAAATAGCACTTGCGTCTGTTCCCAGCAACTACAGTGTACTGGAATGAAGAGAAGCTACTGTTCTTGTCAGTTTCCTATGCAGAGTTGAACTAGATATGGCCCGTGTGTGTAGGAAGCACAGTTCTTTTGTTCTGAGCAAGCTCACTGTTCTGGCCCTATATGAATCACAGTAGAGTAGAAGAGTGGTCTTCTCAAAAGCAGAGTGTGTTTCTCGTAAGGCGAGCTACTGTTTGTTTCCCAGTGAGAAATGGAGTTGAATCACATGCATTTTCTTGTCCTACGAGCAAGAGTTGTTTTCCAGTAAGGAGAGTCACTATTGCGCTCCCATTGCCATACACAGTGCAAATAGCACTCGCGTCTGTTCCCAGCAAGTACAGTGTACAGGACTGAAGAGAAGCTACTGTTCTTGTCAGTTTCCTAAGCAGAGTTGAACTAGATAAGGCCCATGTGTGTAGGAAGCAGTTCTTTTTTTCTGAGCAAGCTCACTGTTCTGGCCCCATAGGAAACACAGTAGAGTAGAAGAGTGGTCTTTCTCAAAAACAAAGTGTGTTTCTTCCAAGGCGAGCAAGTGTTTGTTTCCCAGTCTTAAATGGAGTTGAATCACATTCAGTTTTTGGTCCTACGAGCAAGAGTTGTTTTCTGGTAAGGAGAGTCACTATTGCACTCCCATTGCCATAAACAGTGCAAATAGCACTCGCGTCTGTTCCCAGCAAGTACAGTGTACTGGACGGAAGAGAAGCTACTGTTCTTGTCAGTTTCCTATGCAGAGTTGAACTTGATATGGCCCGTGTGTTTAGGAAGCACAGTTCTTTTGTTCTGAGCAAGCTCACTGTTCTGGCCCTATAGGAAACACAGTTGAGTAGAAGAGTGCTCTTTTCAGAAAAGCAGAGTGTGTTTCTTCCAAGGCAAGCTAGTGTTTGTTTCCCAGTCAGAAATGTAGTTGAATCACATGCAGTTTTTGGTCCTACGAGCAAGAGTTGTTTTCCGGTAAGGAGAGTCACTATTGCGCTCCCATTGCCATACACAGTGCAAATAGCACTCGCGTCTGTTCCCACCAAGTACAGTGTACTGGACTGAAGAGAAGCTACTGTTCTTGTCAGTTTCCTAACCAGAGTTGAACTAGATATGGGCCGTGTGTGTACAAAGCACAGTTCTATTGTTCTGAGCAAGCTCACTGTTCTGGCCCTATAGGAAACACAGTAGAGTAGAAGAGTGCTCTTTTCTCAAAAGCAGAGTGTGTTTCTTCCAAGGCGAGCTAGTGTTTGTTTCTCAGTCAGAAATGGAGTTGAATCACATGCAGTTTTTGGTCCTATGAGAAATAGTTGTTTTCTGGTAAGGAGAGTCACTATTGCGCTCCCATTGCCATACACAGTGCAAATAGCACTCGTGTCTGTTCCCAGCAAGTACAGAGTACTGGACTGAAGAGAGACTACTGTTCTTGTCAGTTTCCTAAGCAGAGTTGAACTAGATATGGCCCGTGTGTGTAGGAAGCACAGTTCTTTTGTTCTGAGCAATCTCACTCTTCTGGCCCTATAGGAAACACAGTAGAGCAGAAGAGTGCTCTTTTCTCAAAAGCAGAGTGTATTTCTCGTGAGGCGAGCTAGGGCTTGTTTCCCAGTCAGAAATGGAGTTGAATCACATGCAGTTTTTGGTCCTATGAGCAAGAGTTGTTTTCTGGTAAGGAAAGTAACTATTGCGCTCCCATTGCCATACACAGTGCAAATAGCACTCGCGTCTGTTCCCAGCAAGTACAGTGTACTGGACTGAAGAGAAGGTACTGTTCTTGTCAGTTTCCTAAGAAGAGTTGAACAAGATATGGCCCGTGTGTGTAGGATGCACAATTCTTTTGTTCTGAGCAAGCTCACTCTTCTGGCCCTATAGGAAACACAGTAGAGTAGAAGAGTGCTCTTTTCTCAAAAGCAGAGTGTGTTTCTTCCAAGGTGAGCTAGTGTTTGTTTCCCAGTCAGAAATGGAGTTGAATCACATGCAGTTTTTGGTCCTACGAGCAAGAGTTGTTTTCCGGTTAGGATAGTCACTATTGCGCTCCCATTGCCATACACAGTGCAAATAGCACTCGCGTCTGTTCCCAGCAAGTACAGTGTACTGGACTGAAGAGAAGCTACTGTTTTTGTCAGTTTCCTAAGCAGAGTTGAACTAGATAAGGGCCATGTGTGTAGGAAGCACAGTTCTTTTGTTCTGAGCAAGCTCACTCTTCTGGCCCTATAGGAAACACAGTAGAGCAGAAGAGTGCTCTTTTTTCAAAAGCAGAGTGTGTTTCTTCTAAGGCGAGCTAGTGTTTGTTTCCCAGTCAGAAATGGAGTTGAATCTCATGCAGTTTTTGATCCTATGAGCAAGAGTTGTTTTTTGGTAAGGAGAGTCACTATTGCACTCTCATTGCCATACACAGCACAAATAGCACTGGCATCTGTTACCAGCAACTACAGTGTACTGGACTGAAGAGAAGCTAATGTTCTTGTCAGTATCCTAAGCAGAGTTGAACTAGACATGGCCCGTGTGTGTAGGAAGCACAGTTCTTTTTTTCTGAGCAAGCTCACTGTTCTGGCCCCATAGGAAACACAGTAGAATAGAAGAGTGCTCTTTTCTCAATAGCAGAGTGTGTTTCTCGTACGGCGAGCTAGTGTTTGTTTCCCAATCAGAAATGGAGTTGAATCACATGCAGTTTTTGGTCCTATGAGCAAGAGTTGTTTTTTGGTAAGGAGAGTCACTATTGCACTCTCATTGCCATACACAGCGCAAATAGCACTGGCATCTGTTACCAGCAACTACAGTGTACTGGACTGAAGAGAAGCTAATGTTCTTGTCAGTATCCTAAGCAGAGTTGAACTAGACATGGCCCGTGTGTGTAGGAAGCACAGTTCTTTTTTTCTGAGCAAGCTCACTGTTCTGGCCCCATAGGAAACACAGTAGAGCAGAAGAGTGCTCTTTTTTCAAAAGCAGAGTGTGTTTCTTCTAAGGCGAGCTAGTGTTTGTTTCCCAGTCAGAAATGGAGTTGAATCACTTGCAGTTTTTGGTCCTACGAGCAAGAGTTGTTTTCCGGTAAGGAGAGTCACTATTGCGCTCCCATTGCCATACACAGTGCAAATAGCACTCGTGTCTGTTCCCAGCAAGTACAGTGTACTGGACTGAAGAGAAGGTACTGTTCTTGTCAGTTTCCTAAGCAGAGTTGAACTAGATATGGCCCGTGTGTGTAGGAAGCCCAGTTCTTTTGTTCTGAGCAAGCTCACTGTTCTGGCCCTATAGGAAACACAGTAGAGCAGAAGAGTGCTCTTTTCTCAAAAGCAGAGTGTGTTTCTCGTGAGGCGAGCTAGTGTTTGTTTCCCAGTCAGAAAAGGAGTTGAATCACATGCAGTTTTTGGTCCTACGAGCAAGAGTTGTTCTCTGGTAAGGAGAGTCACTATTGCGCTCCCATTGCCATACACAGTGAAATAGCACTCGCGTCTGTTCCCACCAAGTACAGTGTACTAGACTGAAGAGAAGCTACTGTTCTTGTCAGTTTCCTAAGCAGAGTTGAACTAGATATGGGCCGTGTGTGTAGAAAGCACAGTTCTATTTTTTTGAGCAAGCTCACTGTTCTGGCCCTATAGGAAACACAAGAGAGTAGAAGAGTGCTCTTTTCTCAAAAGCAGAGTGTGTTTCTTCCAAGGTGAGCTAGTGTTTGTTTCCCAGTCAGAAATGGAGTTGAATCACATGCAGTTTTTGGTCCTACGAGCAAGAGTTGTTTTCCGGTTAGGATAGTCACTATTGCGCTCCCATTACCATACACAGTGCAAATAGCACTCGCGTCTGTTACCAGCAAGTACAGTGTAGTGGACTGAAGAGAAGCTACTGTTCTTGTCAGTTTCCTAACCAGAGTTGAACTAGATATGGGCCGTGTGTGTAGAAAGCACAGTTCTATTGTTCTGAGCAAGCTCACTCTTCTGGCCCTATAGGAAACACAGTAGAGTAGAAGAGTGCTCTTTTCTCAAAAGCAGAGTGTGTTTCTTCCAAGGCGAGCTAGTGTTTGTTTCCCAGTCAGAAATGGAGTTGAATCACATGCAGTTTTTGGTCCTACGAGCAAGAGTTGTTTTCCGGTGAGGATAGTCACTATTGCGCTCCCATTGCCATACACAGTGCAAATAGCACTCGCGTCTGTTCCCAGCAAGTACAGTGTACTGGACTGAAGAGAAGCTAATGTTCTTGTCAGTTTCCTAAGCAGAGTTGAACTAGACAAGGGCCATGTGTGTAGGAACCACAGTTCTTTTTTTCTGAGCAAGCTCACTCTTCTGGCCCTATAGGAAACACAGTAGAGCAGAAGAGTGCTCTTTTTTCAAAAGCAGAGTGTGTTTCTTCTAAGGCGAGCTAGTGTTTGTTTCCCAGTCAGAAATGGAGTTGAATCTCATGCAGTTTTTGGTCCTATGAGCAAGAGTTTTTTTCTGGTAAGGAGAGTCACTATTGCACTCCCATTGCCATACACAGCGCAAATAGCACTCGCATCTGTTACCAGCAACTACAGTGTACTGGACTGAAGAGAAGCTAATGTTCTTGTCAGTATCCTAAGCAGAGTTGAACTAGATATGGCCCGTGTGTGTAGGAAGCACAGTTCTTTTTTTTTGAGCAAGCTCACTGTTCTGGCCCCATAGGAAAAACAGTAGAGTAGAAGAGTGCTCTTTTCTCAATAGCAGAGTGTGTTTCTCGTAAGGCGAGCTAGTGTTTGTTTCCCAGTCAGAAATGGAGTTGAATCACATTCAGGTTCTGGTCCTACGAACAAGAGTTGTTTTCTGGTAAGAAGAGTCACTATTGCGCTCCCATTGCCACACACAGTGCAAATAGCACTCACGTCTGTTCCCAGCAAGTACAGTGTCCTGGACTGAAGAGAAGCTATTGTTCTTGTCAGTTTCCTAAGCATAGTTGAACTAGATATGGCCCGTGTGTGTATTAAGCACAGTTCTTTTGTTCTGAGCAAGCTCACTGTTCTGGCCCTATAGGAAACACAGTAGAGTAGAAGAGTGCTCTTTTCTCAAAGGCAGAGTGTGTTTCTTCTAAGGCGAGCTAGTGTTTGTTTCCCAGTCAGAAATGGAGTTGAATCACATGCAGTTTTTGGTCCAATGAGGAAGAGTTTTTTTCTGGTAAGGAGAGTCACTATTGCGCTCCCATTGCCATACACAGTGCAAATAGCACTCGCGTCTGTTCCCAGCAAGTACAGTGTACTGGACTGAAGAGAAGCTACTGTTCTTGTCAGTTTCCTAAGCAGAGTTGAACTAGATATGGCCCGTGTGTGTAGGAAGCACAGTTCTTTTGTTCTGAGCAAGCTCACTGTTCTGGCCCTATAGGAAACACAGTAGAGTAGAAAAGTGATCTTTTCTCAAAAGCAGAGTGTGTTTCTCATAAGGCTAGCTAGTGTTTGTTTCCAGGTCAGAAATGGAGTTGAATCACATGCAGTTTTTGGTCCCATGAGCAAGAGTTGTTTTCTGGTAAGGAGAGTCACTATTGCGCTCCCATTGCCATACACAGCACAAATAGCACTTGCGTCTGTTCCCAGCAACTACAGTGTACTGGAATGAAGAGAAGCTACTGTTCTTGTCAGTTTCCTATGCAGAGTTGAACTAGATATGGCCCGTGTGTGTAGGAAGCACAGTTCTTTTGTTCTGAGCAAGCTCACTGTTCTGGCCCTATATGAATCACAGTAGAGTAGAAGAGTGGTCTTCTCAAAAGCAGAGTGTGTTTCTCGTAAGGCGAGCTACTGTTTGTTTCCCAGTGAGAAATGGAGTTGAATCACATGCATTTTCTTGTCCTACGAGCAAGAGTTGTTTTCCAGTAAGGAGAGTCACTATTGCGCTCCCATTGCCATACACAGTGCAAATAGCACTCGCGTCTGTTCCCAGCAAGTACAGTGTACAGGACTGAAGAGAAGCTACTGTTCTTGTCAGTTTCCTAAGCAGAGTTGAACTAGATAAGGCCCATGTGTGTAGGAAGCAGTTCTTTTTTTTCTGAGCAAGCTCACTGTTCTGGCCCCATAGGAAACACAGTAGAGTAGAAGAGTGGTCTTTCTCAAAAACAAAGTGTGTTTCTTCCAAGGCGAGCAAGTGTTTGTTTCCCAGTCTTAAATGGAGTTGAATCACATTCAGTTTTTGGTCCTACGAGCAAGAGTTGTTTTCTGGTAAGGAGAGTCACTATTGCACTCCCATTGCCATAAACAGTGCAAATAGCACTCGCGTCTGTTCCCAGCAAGTACAGTGTACTGGACGGAAGAGAAGCTACTGTTCTTGTCAGTTTCCTATGCAGAGTTGAACTTGATATGGCCCGTGTGTTTAGGAAGCACAGTTCTTTTGTTCTGAGCAAGCTCACTGTTCTGGCCCTATAGGAAACACAGTTGAGTAGAAGAGTGCTCTTTTCAGAAAAGCAGAGTGTGTTTCTTCCAAGGCAAGCTAGTGTTTGTTTCCCAGTCAGAAATGTAGTTGAATCACATGCAGTTTTTGGTCCTACGAGCAAGAGTTGTTTTCCGGTAAGGAGAGTCACTATTGCGCTCCCATTGCCATACACAGTGCAAATAGCACTCGCGTCTGTTCCCACCAAGTACAGTGTACTGGACTGAAGAGAAGCTACTGTTCTTGTCAGTTTCCTAACCAGAGTTGAACTAGATATGGGCCGTGTGTGTACAAAGCACAGTTCTATTGTTCTGAGCAAGCTCACTGTTCTGGCCCTATAGGAAACACAGTAGAGTAGAAGAGTGCTCTTTTCTCAAAAGCAGAGTGTGTTTCTTCCAAGGCGAGCTAGTGTTTGTTTCTCAGTCAGAAATGGAGTTGAATCACATGCAGTTTTTGGTCCTATGAGAAATAGTTGTTTTCTGGTAAGGAGAGTCACTATTGCGCTCCCATTGCCATACACAGTGCAAATAGCACTCGTGTCTGTTCCCAGCAAGTACAGAGTACTGGACTGAAGAGAGACTACTGTTCTTGTCAGTTTCCTAAGCAGAGTTGAACTAGATATGGCCCGTGTGTGTAGGAAGCACAGTTCTTTTGTTCTGAGCAATCTCACTCTTCTGGCCCTATAGGAAACACAGTAGAGCAGAAGAGTGCTCTTTTCTCAAAAGCAGAGTGTATTTCTCGTGAGGCGAGCTAGGGCTTGTTTCCCAGTCAGAAATGGAGTTGAATCACATGCAGTTTTTGGTCCTATGAGCAAGAGTTGTTTTCTGGTAAGGAAAGTAACTATTGCGCTCCCATTGCCATACACAGTGCAAATAGCACTCGCGTCTGTTCCCAGCAAGTACAGTGTACTGGACTGAAGAGAAGGTACTGTTCTTGTCAGTTTCCTAAGAAGAGTTGAACAAGATATGGCCCGTGTGTGTAGGATGCACAATTCTTTTGTTCTGAGCAAGCTCACTCTTCTGGCCCTATAGGAAACACAGTAGAGTAGAAGAGTGCATTTTCTCAAAAGCAGAGTGTGTTTCTTCCAAGGTGAGCTAGTGTTTGTTTCCCAGTCAGAAATGGAGTTGAATCACATGCAGTTTTTGGTCCTACGAGCAAGAGTTGTTTTCCGGTTAGGATAGTCACTATTGCGCTCCCATTGCCATACACAGTGCAAATAGCACTCGCGTCTGTTCCCAGCAAGTACAGTGTACTGGACTGAAGAGAAGCTACTGTTTTTGTCAGTTTCCTAAGCAGAGTTGAACTAGATCAGGGCCATGTGTGTAGGAAGCACAGTTCTTTTGTTCTGAGCAAGCTCACTCTTCTGGCCCTATAGGAAACACAGTAGAGCAGAAGAGTGCTCTTTTTTCAAAAGCAGAGTGTGTTTCTTCTAAGGCGAGCTAGTGTTTGTTTCCCAGTCAGAAATGGAGTTGAATCTCATGCAGTTTTTGATCCTATGAGCAAGAGTTGTTTTTTGGTAAGGAGAGTCACTATTGCACTCTCATTGCCATACACAGCGCAAATAGCACTGGCATCTGTTACCAGCAACTACAGTGTACTGGACTGAAGAGAAGCTAATGTTCTTGTCAGTATCCTAAGCAGAGTTGAACTAGACATGGCCCGTGTGTGTAGGAAGCACAGTTCTTTTTTTCTGAGCAAGCTCACTGTTCTGGCCCCATAGGAAACACAGTAGAATAGAAGAGTGCTCTTTTCTCAATAGCAGAGTGTGTTTCTCGTACGGCGAGCTAGTGTTTGTTTCCCAATCAGAAATGGAGTTGAATCACATGCAGTTTTTGGTCCTATGAGCAAGAGTTGTTTTTTGGTAAGGAGAGTCACTATTGCACTCTCATTGCCATACACAGCGCAAATAGCACTGGCATCTGTTACCAGCAACTACAGTGTACTGGACTGAAGAGAAGCTAATGTTCTTGTCAGTATCCTAAGCAGAGTTGAACTAGACATGGCCCGTGTGTGTAGGAAGCACAGTTCTTTTTTTCTGAGCAAGCTCACTGTTCTGGCCCCATAGGAAACACAGTAGAGCAGAAGAGTGCTCTTTTTTCAAAAGCAGAGTGTGTTTCTTCTAAGGCGAGCTAGTGTTTGTTTCCCAGTCAGAAATGGAGTTGAATCACATGCAGTTTTTGGTCCTACGAGCAAGAGTTGTTTTCTGGTAAGGAGATTCACTATTGTGCTCCCATTGCATAACACAGTGCAAATAGCACTCGCGTCTGTTCCCAGCAAGTACAGTGTACTGGACTGAAGAGAAGCTACAGTTCTTGTCAGTTTCCTAAGAAGAGTTGATCTAGATATGGCCCGTGTGTGTAGGAAGCACAATTCTTTTGTTCTGAGCAAGCTCACTGTTCTGGCCCTATAGGAAACACAGTAGAGTAGAAGAGTGCTCTTTTCTCAAAAGCAGAGTGTGTTTCTTCTAAGGCGAGTTAGTGTTGGTTTCCCAGTCAGAAATGGAGTTGAATCACATGCAGTTTTTGGTCCTACGAGCAAGAGTTGTTTTTTGGTAAGGAGAGTCACTATTGGGCTCCCATTGCCATACACAGCGCAAATAGCACTCGAGTCTGTTCCCAGCAACTACAGTGTACTGGACTGAAGAGAAGCTACTGTTCTTGTCAGAATCCTAAGCAGAGTTGAACTAGATATGGCCCGTGTGTGTAGGAAGCACAGTTCTTTTGTTCTGAGCAAGCTCACTGTTCTGGCCCTATAGGAAACACAGTAGAGTAGAAGAGTGGTCTTTTCTCAAAAGCAGAGTGTGTTTCTTCTAAGGCGAGCTAGTGTTTGTTTCCCAGTCAGAAATGGAGTTGAATCACATGCAGTTTTTGATCTTACGAGCAAGAGTTGTTTTCTGGTAAGGAGAGTCACTATTGGGCTCCCATTGCCATACACAGTGCAAATAGCACTCGCGTCTGTTCCCAGCAACTACAGTGTACTGGACTGAAGAGAAGCTACTGTTCTTGTCAGTTTTCTAAGAAGAGTTGATCTAGATATGGCCCGTGTGTGTAGGAAGCACAATTCTTTTGTTCTGAGCAAGCTCACTGTTCTGGCCCTATAGGAAACACAGTAGAGTAGAAGAGTGCTCTTTTCTCAAAAGCAGAGTGTGTTTCTCGTGAGGCGAGCTAGTGTTTGTTTCCCAGTCAGAAAAGGAGTTGAATCACATGCAGTTTTTGGTCCTACGAGCAAGAGTTGTTCTCTGGTAAGGAGAGTCACTATTGCGCTCCCATTGCCATACACAGTGCAAATAGCACTCGCGTCTGTTCCCACCAAGTACAGTGTACTAGACTGAAGAGAAGCTACTGTTCTTGTCAGTTTCCTAAGCAGAGTTGAACTAGATATGGGCCGTGTGTGTAGAAAGCACAGTTCTATTTTTTTGAGCAAGCTCACTGTTCTGGCACTATAGGAAACACAAGAGATTAGAAGAGTGCTCTTTTCTCAAAAGCAGAGTGTGTTTCTTCCAAGGTGAGCTAGTGTTTGTTTCCCAGTCAGAAATGGAGTTGAATCACATGCAGTTTTTGGTCCTACGAGCAAGAGTTGTTTTCCGGTTAGGATAGTCACTATTGCGCTCCCATTACCATACACAGTGCAAATAGCACTCGCGTCTGTTACCAGCAAGTACAGTGTACTGGACTGAAGAGAAGCTACTGTTCTTGTCAGTTTCCTAAGCAGAGTTGAACTAGATATGGGCCGTGTGTGTAGAAAGCACAGTTCTATTGTTCTGAGCAAGCTCACTCTTCTGGCCCTATAGGAAACACAGTAGAGTAGAAGAGTGCTCTTTTCTCAAAAGCAGAGTGTGTTTCTTCCAAGGCGAGCTAGTGTTTGTTTCCCAGTCAGAAATGGAGTTGAATCACATGCAGTTTTTGGTCCTACGAGCAAGAGTTGTTTTCCGGTGAGGATAGTCACTATTGCGCTCCCATTGCCATACACAGTGCAAATAGCACTCGCGTCTGTTCCCAGCAAGTACAGTGTACTGGACTGAAGAGAAGCTAATGTTCTTGTCAGTTTCCTAAGCAGAGTTGAACTAGACAAGGGCCATGTGTGTAGGAACCACAGTTCTTTTGTTCTGAGCAAGCTCACTCTTCTGGCCCTATAGGAAACACAGTAGAGCAGAAGAGTGCTCTTTTTTCAAAAGCAGAGTGTGTTTCTTCTAAGGCGAGCTAGTGTTTGTTTCCCAGTCAGAAATGGAGTTGAATCTCATGCAGTTTTTGGTCCTATGAGCAAGAGTTTTTTTCTGGTAAGGAGAGTCACTATTGCACTCCCATTGCCATACACAGCGCAAATAGCACTCGCATCTGTTACCAGCAACTACAGTGTACTGGACTGAAGAGAAGCTAATGTTCTTGTCAGTATCCTAAGCAGAGTTGAACTAGATATGGCCCGTGTGTGTAGGAAGCACAGTTCTTTTTTTTGAGCAAGCTCACTGTTCTGGCCCCATAGGAAAAACAGTAGAGTAGAAGAGTGCTCTTTTCTCAATAGCAGAGTGTGTTTCTCGTAAGGCGAGCTAGTGTTTGTTTCCCAGTCAGAAATGGAGTTGAATCACATTCAGGTTCTGGTCCTACGAACAAGAGTTGTTTTCTGGTAAGAAGAGTCACTATTGCGCTCCCATTGCCACACACAGTGCAAATAGCACTCACGTCTGTTCCCAGCAAGTACAGTGTCCTGGACTGAAGAGAAGCTATTGTTCTTGTCAGTTTCCTAAGCATAGTTGAACTAGATATGGCCCGTGTGTGTATTAAGCACAGTTCTTTTGTTCTGAGCAAGCTCACTGTTCTGGCCCTATAGGAAACACAGTAGAGTAGAAGAGTGCTCTTTTCTCAAAGGCAGAGTGTGTTTCTTCTAAGGCGAGCTAGTGTTTGTTTCCCAGTCAGAAATGGAGTTGAATCACATGCAGTTTTTGGTCCAATGAGGAAGAGTTTTTTTCTGGTAAGGAGAGTCACTATTGCGCTCCCATTGCCATACACAGTGCAAATAGAACTCGCGTCTGTTCCCAGCAAGTACAGTGTACTGGACTGAAGAGAAGCTACTGTTCTTGTCAGTTTCCTAAGCAGAGTTGAACTAGATATGGCCCGTGTGTGTAGGAAGCACAGTTCTTTTGTTCTGAGCAAGCTCACTGTTCTGGCCCTATAGGAAACACAGTAGAGTAGAAAAGTGCTCTTTTCTCAAAAGCAGAGTGTGTTTCTCATAAGGCTAGCTAGTGTTTGTTTCCAGGTCAGAAATGGAGTTGAATCACATGCAGTTTTTGGTCCCATGAGCAAGAGTTGTTTTCTGGTAAGGAGAGTCACTATTGCGCTCCCATTGCCATACACAGCACAAATAGCACTTGCGTCTGTTCCCAGCAACTACAGTGTACTGGAATGAAGAGAAGCTACTGTTCTTGTCAGTTTCCTATGCAGAGTTGAACTAGATATGGCCCGTGTGTGTAGGAAGCACAGTTCTTTTGTTCTGAGCAAGCTCACTGTTCTGGCCCTATATGAATCACAGTAGAGTAGAAGAGTGGTCTTCTCAAAAGCAGAGTGTGTTTCTCGTAAGGCGAGCTACTGTTTGTTTCCCAGTGAGAAATGGAGTTGAATCACATGCATTTTCTTGTCCTACGAGCAAGAGTTGTTTTCCAGTAAGGAGAGTCACTATTGCGCTCCCATTGCCATACACAGTGCAAATAGCACTCGCGTCTGTTCCCAGCAAGTACAGTGTACAGGACTGAAGAGAAGCTACTGTTCTTGTCAGTTTCCTAAGCAGAGTTGAACTAGATAAGGCCCATGTGTGTAGGAAGCAGTTCTTTTTTTCTGAGCAAGCTCACTGTTCTGGCCCCATAGGAAACACAGTAGAGTAGAAGAGTGGTCTTTCTCAAAAACAAAGTGTGTTTCTTCCAAGGCGAGCAAGTGTTTGTTTCCCAGTCTTAAATGGAGTTGAATCACATTCAGTTTTTGGTCCTACGAGCAAGAGTTGTTTTCTGGTAAGGAGAGTCACTATTGCACTCCCATTGCCATAAACAGTGCAAATAGCACTCGCGTCTGTTCCCAGCAAGTACAGTGTACTGGACGGAAGAGAAGCTACTGTTCTTGTCAGTTTCCTATGCAGAGTTGAACTTGATATGGCCCGTGTGTTTAGGAAGCACAGTTCTTTTGTTCTGAGCAAGCTCACTGTTCTGGCCCTATAGGAAACACAGTTGAGTAGAAGAGTGCTCTTTTCAGAAAAGCAGAGTGTGTTTCTTCCAAGGCAAGCTAGTGTTTGTTTCCCAGTCAGAAATGTAGTTGAATCACATGCAGTTTTTGGTCCTACGAGCAAGAGTTGTTTTCCGGTAAGGAGAGTCACTATTGCGCTCCCATTGCCATACACAGTGCAAATAGCACTCGCGTCTGTTCCCACCAAGTACAGTGTACTGGACTGAAGAGAAGCTACTGTTCTTGTCAGTTTCCTAACCAGAGTTGAACTAGATATGGGCCGTGTGTGTACAAAGCACAGTTCTATTGTTCTGAGCAAGCTCACTGTTCTGGCCCTATAGGAAACACAGTAGAGTAGAAGAGTGCTCTTTTCTCAAAAGCAGAGTGTGTTTCTTCCAAGGCGAGCTAGTGTTTGTTTCTCAGTCAGAAATGGAGTTGAATCACATGCAGTTTTTGGTCCTATGAGAAAGAGTTGTTTTCTGGTAAGGAGAGTCACTATTGCGCTCCCATTGCCATACACAGTGCAAATAGCACTCGTGTCTGTTCCCAGCAAGTACAGAGTACTGGACTGAAGAGAGACTACTGTTCTTGTCAGTTTCCTAAGCAGAGTTGAACTAGATATGGCCCGTGTGTGTAGGAAGCACAGTTCTTTTGTTCTGAGCAATCTCACTCTTCTGGCCCTATAGGAAACACAGTAGAGCAGAAGAGTGCTCTTTTCTCAAAAGCAGAGTGTATTTCTCGTGAGGCGAGCTAGGGCTTGTTTCCCAGTCAGAAATGGAGTTGAATCACTTGCAGTTTTTGGTCCTATGAGCAAGAGTTGTTTTCTGGTAAGGAAAGTAACTATTGCGCTCCCATTGCCATACACAGTGCAAATAGCACTCGCGTCTGTTCCCAGCAAGTACAGTGTACTGGACTGAAGAGAAGGTACTGTTCTTGTCAGTTTCCTAAGAAGAGTTGAACAAGATATGGCCCGTGTGTGTAGGATGCACAATTCTTTTGTTCTGAGCAAGCTCACTCTTCTGGCCCTATAGGAAACACAGTAGAGTAGAAGAGTGCTCTTTTCTCAAAAGCAGAGTGTGTTTCTTCCAAGGTGAGCTAGTGTTTGTTTCCCAGTCAGAAATGGAGTTGAATCACATGCAGTTTTTGGTCCTACGAGCAAGAGTTGTTTTCCGGTTAGGATAGTCACTATTGCGCTCCCATTGCCATACACAGTGCAAATAGCACTCGCGTCTGTTCCCAGCAAGTACAGTGTACTGGACTGAAGAGAAGCTACTGTTTTTGTCAGTTTCCTAAGCAGAGTTGAACTAGATAAGGGCCATGTGTGTAGGAAGCACAGTTCTTTTGTTCTGAGCAAGCTCACTCTTCTGGCCCTATAGGAAACACAGTAGAGCAGAAGAGTGCTCTTTTTTCAAAAGCAGAGTGTGTTTCTTCTAAGGCGAGCTAGTGTTTGTTTTCCAGTCAGAAATGGAGTTGAATCTCATGCAGTTTTTGATCCTATGAGCAAGAGTTGTTTTTTGGTAAGGAGAGTCACTATTGCACTCTCATTGCCATACACAGCGCAAATAGCACTGGCATCTGTTACCAGCAACTACAGTGTACTGGACTGAAGAGAAGCTAATGTTCTTGTCAGTATCCTAAGCAGAGTTGAACTAGACATGGCCCGTGTGTGTAGGAAGCACAGTTCTTTTTTTCTGAGCAAGCTCACTGTTCTGGCCCCATAGGAAACACAGTAGAATAGAAGAGTGCTCTTTTCTCAATAGCAGAGTGTGTTTCTCGTACGGCGAGCTAGTGTTTGTTTCCCAATCAGAAATGGAGTTGAATCACATGCAGTTTTTGGTCCTATGAGCAAGAGTTGTTTTTTGGTAAGGAGAGTCACTATTGCACTCTCATTGCCATACACAGCGCAAATAGCACTGGCATCTGTTACCAGCAACTACAGTGTACTGGACTGAAGAGAGGCTAATGTTCTTGTCAGTATCCTAAGCAGAGTTGAACTAGACATGGCCCGTGTGTGTAGGAAGCACAGTTCTTTTTTTCTGAGCAAGCTCAGTGTTCTGGCCCCATAGGAAACACAGTAGAGCAGAAGAGTGCTCTTTTTTCAAAAGCAGAGTGTGTTTCTTCTAAGGCGAGCTAGTGTTTGTTTCCCAGTCAGAAATGGAGTTGAATCACATGCAGTTTTTGGTCCTACGAGCAAGAGTTGTTTTCTGGTAAGGAGAGTCACTATTGTGCTCCCATTGCATAACACAGTGCAAATAGCACTCGCGTCTGTTCCCAGCAAGTACAGTGTACTGGACTGAAGAGAAGCTACAGTTCTTGTCAGTTTCCTAAGAAGAGTTGATCTAGATATGGCCCGTGTGTGTAGGAAGCACAATTCTTTTGTTCTGAGCAAGCTCACTGTTCTGGCCCTATAGGAAACACAGTAGAGTAGAAGAGTGCTCTTTTCTCAAAAGCAGAGTGTGTTTCTTCTAAGGCGAGTTAGTGTTGGTTTCCCAGTCAGAAATGGAGTTGAATCACATGCAGTTTTTGGTCCTACGAGCAAGAGTTGTTTTTTGGTAAGGAGAGTCACTATTGGGCTCCCATTGCCATACACAGCGCAAATAGCACTCGAGTCTGTTCCCAGCAACTACAGTGTACTGGACTGAAGAGAAGCTACTGTTCTTGTCAGAATCCTAAGCAGAGTTGAACTAGATATGGCCCGTGTGTGTAGGAAGCACAGTTCTTTTGTTCTGAGCAAGCTCACTGTTCTGGCCCTATAGGAAACACAGTAGAGTAGAAGAGTGGTCTTTTCTCAAAAGCAGAGTGTGTTTCTTCTAAGGCGAGCTAGTGTTTGTTTCCCAGTCAGAAATGGAGTTGAATCACATGCAGTTTTTGATCTTACGAGCAAGAGTTGTTTTCTGGTAAGGAGAGTCACTATTGTGCTCCCATTGCCATACACAGTGCAAATAGCACTCGCGTCTGTTCCCAGCAAGTACAGTGTACTGGACTGAAGAGAAGCTACTGTTCTTGTCAGTTTCCTAAGAAGAGTTGATCTAGATATGGCCCGTGTGTGTAGGAAGCACAATTCTTTTGTTCTGAGCAAGCTCACTGCTCTGGCCCTATAGGAAACACAGTAGAGTAGAAGAGTGCTCTTTTCTCAAAAGCAGAGTGTGTTTCTTCCAAGGCGAGCTAGTGTTTGTTTCCCAGTCAGAAATGGAGTTGAATCACATGCAGTTTTTCGTCCTACGAGCAAGAGTTGTTTTCCAGTAAGGAGAGTCACTATTGCGCTCCCATTGCCATACACAGTGCAAATAGCACTCACGTCTGTTGCCAGCAAGTACAGTGTACTGGACTGAAGAGAGGCACTGTTCTTGTCAGTTTCCTAAGCAGAGTTGAACTAGATAAGGCCCATGTGTGTAGGAAGCACAGTTCTTTGTTCTGAGCAAGCTCACTGTTCTGGCCCTATAGGAAACACAGTAGAGCAGAAGAGTGCTCTTTTTTCAAAAGCAGAGTGTGTTTCTTCTAAGGCGAGTTAGTGTTGGTTTCCCAGTCAGAAATGGAGTTGAATCACATGCAGTTTTTGGTCCTACGAGAAAGAGTTGTTTTTTGGTAAGGAGAGTCACTATTGGGCTCCCATTGCCATACACAGCGCAAATAGCACTCGAGTCTGTTCCCAGCAACTACAGTGTACTGGACTGAAGAGAAGCTACTGTTCTTGTCAGAATCCTAAGCAGAGTTGAACTAGATATGGCCCGTGTGTGTAGGAAGCACAGTTCTTTTGTTCTGAGCAAGCTCACTGTTCTGGCACTATAGGAAACACAGTAGAGTAGATGAGTGGTCTTTTCTCAAAAGCAGAGTGTGTTTCTTCTAAGGCGAGCTAGTGTTTGTTTCCCAGTCAGAAATGGAGTTGAATCACATGCAGTTTTTGATCTTACGAGCAAGAGTTGTTTTCTGGTAAGGAGAGTCACTATTGCGCTCCCATTGCCATACACAGTGCAAATAGCACTCGCGTCTGTTCCCAGCAAGTACAGTGTACTGGACTGAAGAGAAGCTACTGTTCTTGTCAGTTTCCTAAGAAGAGTTGAACTAGATATGGCCCGTGTGTGTAGGAAGCACAATTCTTTTGTTCTGAGCAAGCTCACTGTTCTGGCCCAATAGGAAACACAGTAGAGTAGAAGAGTGGTCTTTTCTCAAAAGCAGAGTGTGTTTCTTCCAAGGCGAGCTAGTGTTTGTTTCCCAGTCAGAAATGGAGTTGAATCACATGCAGTTTTTGGTCCTACGAGCAAGAGTTGTTTTCCGGTAAGGAGAGTCACTTTGGGCTCCCATTGCCATACACAGTACAAATAGCACTCGCGTCTGTTCCCAGCAAGTACAGTGTACTGGACTGAAGAGAAGCTACTGTTCTTGTCAGTTTCCTAACCAGAGTTGAACTAGATAAAACCCATGTGTGTAGGAAGCACAGTTCTTTTGTTCTGAGCAAGCTCACTCTTCTGGCCCTATAGGAAACACAATAGAGCAGAAGAGTGCTCTTTTTTCAAAAGCAGAGTGTGTTTTTTCCAAGGCGAGCTAGTGTTTGTTTCTCAGTCAGAAATAGAGTTGAATCACATGCAGTTTTTGGTCCTATGAGCAAGAGTTGTTTTCTGGTACGGAGAGTCACTATTGTGCTCCCATTGCCATACACAGTGCAAATAGCACTCGCGTCTGTTCCCAGCAAGTACAGAGTACTGGACTGAAGAGAAGCTACTGTTCTTGTCAGTTTCCTAAGCAGAGTTGAACTAGATATGGCCCGTGTGTGTAGGAAGCACAGTTCTTTTGTTCTGAGCAAGCTCACTCTTCTGGCACTATAGGAAACACAATAGAGCAGAAGAGAGCTCTTTTCTCAAAAGCAGAGTGTGTTTCTCGTGAGGCGAGCTAGTGTTTGTTTCCCAGTCAGAAAAGGAGTTGAATCACATCCAGTTTTTGGTCCTACGAGCAAGAGTTGTTCTCTGGTAAGGAGAGTCACTATTGCGCTCCCATTACCATACACAGTGCAAATAGCACTCGCGTCTGTTCCCACCATATACAGTGTACTTGACTGAAGAGAAGCTACTGTTCTTGTCAGTTTCCTAATCAGAGTTGAACTAGATATGGCCCGTGTGTGTAGGAAGCACAATTCTTTTGTTCTGAGCAAGCTCACTGTTCTGGCCCTATAGGAAACACAGTAGAGTAGAAGAGTGCTCTTTTCTCAAAAGCAGAGTGTGTTTCTTGTAAGGCGAGCTAGTGTTTGTTTCCCAGTCAGAATTGGAGTTGAATCACATGCAGTTATCGGTCCTACGAGCAAGAGTTGTTTTCTGGTAAGGAGAGTCACTATTGGGCTCCCATTGCCATACACAGCGCAAATAGCACTCGCGTCTGTTCCCAGCAACTACAGTGTACTGGACTGAAGAGAAGCTACTGTTCTTGTCAGAATCCTAAGCAGAGTTGAACTAGATATGGCCCGTGTGTGTAGGAAGCACATTTCTTTTGTTCTGAGCAAGCTCACAGTTCTGGCCCTATAGGAAACACAGTAGAGTAGAAGAGTGGTCTTTTCTCAAAAGCAGAGTGTGTTTCTTCTAAGGCGAGCTAGTGTTTGTTTCCCAGTCAGAAATGGAGTTGAATCACATGCAGTTTTTGGTCCTATGAGCAAGAGTTGTTTTCTGGTAAGGAGAGACACTATTGCGCTCCCATTGCCATACACAGTGTAAGTAGCACTCGCGTCTGTTCCCAGCAAGTACAGTGTACTGGACTGAAGAGAAGGTACTGTTCTTGTCAGTTTCCTAAGAAGAGTTGAACAAGATATGGCCCGTGTGTGTAGTATGCACAATTCTTTTGTTCTGAGCAATCTCACTCTTCTGGCCCTCTAGGAAACACAGTAGAGTAGAAGAGTGCTCTTTTCTCAAAAGCAGAGTGTGTTTCTTCCAAGGTGAGCTAGTGTTTGTTTCCCAGTCAGAAATGGAGTTGAATCACATGCAGTTTTTGGTCCTACGAGCAAGAGTTGTTTTCCGGTTAGGATAGTCACTATTGCGCTCCCATTACCATACACAGTGCAAATAGCACTCGCGCCTGTTACCAGCAAGTACAGTGTACTGGACTGAAGAGAAGCTACTGTTCTTGTCAGTTTCCTAACCAGAGTTGAACTAGATATGGGCCGTGTGTGTAGAAAGCACAGTTCTATTGTTCTGAGCAAGCTCACTCTTCTGGCCCTATAGGAAACACAGTAGAGTAGAAGAGTGCTCTTTTCTCAAAAGCAGAGTGTGTTTCTTCCAAGGCGAGCTAGTGTTTGTTTCCCAGTCAGAAATGGAGTTGAATCACATGCAGTTTTTGGTCCTACGAGCAAGAGTTGTTTTCCGGTGAGGATAGTCACTATTGCGCTCCCATTGCCATACACAGTGCAAATAGCACTCGCGTCTGTTCCCAGCAAGTACAGTGTACTGGACTGAAGAGAAGCTAATGTTCTTGTCAGTTTCCTAAGCAGAGTTGAACTAGACAAGGGCCATGTGTGTAGGAACCACAGTTCTTTTGTTCTGAGCAAGCTCACTCTTCTGGCCCTATAGGAAACACAGTCGAGCAGAAGAGTGCTCTTTTTTCAAAAGCAGAGTGTGTTTCTTCTAAGGCGAGCTAGTGTTTGTTTCCCAGTCAGAAATGGAGTTGAATCTCATGCAGTTTTTGGTCCTATGAGCAAGAGTTTTTTTCTGGTAAGGAGAGTCACTATTGCGCTCCCATTGCCATACACAGTGCAAATAGCACTCGCGTCTGTTCCCAGCAAGTACAGTGTACTGGACTGAAGAGAAGCTACTGTTCTTGTCAGTTTCCTAAGCAGAGTTGAACTAGATATGGCCCGTGTGTGTAGGAAGCACAGTTCTTTTGTTCTGAACAAGCTCACTGTTCTGGCCCTATAGGAAACACAGTTGAGTAGAAGAGTGGTCTTTTCTCAAAAGCAGAGTGTGTTTCTTCTAAGGCGAGCTAGTGTTTGTTTCCCAGTCACAAATGGAGTTGAATCACATTCAGTTTCTGGTCCTACGAACAAGAGTTGTTTTCTGGTAAGAAGAGTCACTATTGCGCTCCCATTGCCACACACAGTGCAAATAGCACTCACGTCTGTTCCCAGCAAGTACAGTGTCCTGGACTGAAGAGAAGCTATTGTTCTTGTCAGTTTCCTAAGCATAGTTGAACTAAATATGGCCCGTGGGTGTATTAAGCACAGTTCTTTTGTTCTGAGCAAGCTCACTGTTCTGGCCCTATAGGAAACACAGTAGAGTAGAAGAGTGGTCTTTTCTCAAAAGCAGAGTGTGTTTCCTCTAAGGGGAGCTAGTGTTTGTTTCCCAGTCAGAAATGGAGTTGAATCACATGCAGTTTTTGGTCCAATGAGGAAGAGTTTTTTTCTGGTAAGGAGAGTCACTATTGGGCTCCCTTTGCCATACACAGTGCAAATAGCACTCGCGTCTGTTCCCAGCAAGTACAGTGTACTGGACTGAAGAGAAGCTACTGTTCTTGTCAGTTTCCTAAGCAGAGTTGAACTAGATATGGCCCGTGTGTGTAGGAAGCACAGTTCTTTTGTTCTGAGCAAGCTCACTGTTTTGGCCCTATAGAAAACACAGTAGAGTAGAAGAGTGGTCTTTTCTCAAAAGCAGAGTGTGTTTCTTCTAAGGCGAGCTAGTGTTTGTTTCCCAGTCACAAATGGAGTTGAATCACATTCAGTTTCTGGTCCTACGAACAAGAGTTGTTTTCTGGTAAGGAGAGTCACTATTGCGCTCCCATTGCCATACACAGTGCAAAAAGCACTCGCGTCTGTTCCCAGCAACTACAGTGTACTGGACTGAAGAGAAGCTACTGTTCTTGTAAGTTTCCTAAGCAGAGTTGAACTAGGTATGGCCCGTGTGTGTAGGAAGCACAGTTCTTTTGTTCTGAGCAAGCTCACTGTTCTGGCCCTATAGGAAACACAGTAGAGTAGAAGAGTGCTCTTTTCTCAAAAGCAGAGTGTGTTTCTTCTAAGGCGAGCTAGTGTTTGTTTCTCAGTCAGAAATGGAGTTGAATCACATGCAGTTTTTGGTCCCACGAGCAAGAGTTGTTTTCTGGTACGGAGAGTCACTATTGTGCTCCCATTGCCATACACAGCGCAAATAGCACTGGCGTCTGTTCCCAGCAACTACAGTGTACTGGACGGAAGAGAAGCTACTGTTCTTGTCAGTTTCCTTTGCAGAGTTGAACTAGATATGGCCCGTGTGTGTAGGAAGCAGAGTTCTTTTGTTCTGAGCAAGCTCACTGTTCTGGCCCTATAGGAAACACAGTAGAGTAGAAGAGTGCTCTTTTCTCAAAAGCAGAGTGTGTTTCTTCTAAGGCGAGCTAGTGTTTGTTTCCCAGTCAGAAATGGAGTTGAATGACATTCAGTTTCTGGTCCTACGAGCAAGAGTTGTTTTCTGGTAAGGAGAGTCACTATTGCGCTCCCATTGCCACATACAGTGCAAATAGCACTCGCGTCTGTTCCCAGCAACTACAGTGTACTGGACTGAAGAGAGGGTACTCTTCTTGTCAGTTTCCTAAGCAGAGTTGAACTAGATATGGCCCGTGTGTGTAGGAAGCACAGTTCTTTTGTTCTGAGAACAGCTCACTGTTCTGGCCCCTATAGAAATCACAGTAGAGTAGAAGAGTGGTCTTTACTCAAAAGCAGAGTGTGTTTTCTTCCAAGGCGAGCTAGTGTTTGTTTCCCAGTCAGAAATGGAGTTGAATCACATGCAGTTTTTGGTCCTATGAGCAAGAGTTTTTTTCTGGTAAGGAGAGTCACTATTGCGCTCCCATTGCCATACACAGTGGAAATAGCACTCTCGTCTGTCCCAGCAAGTACAATGTACTGAACATGAAGAGAATCAACTGTTCTTGTCAGTTTCCTAAGCAGAGTTGAACTAGATATGGCCCGTGTGTGTAGGAAGGCACAGTTCTTTTGTTCTGAGCAAGCTCACTGTTCTGGCCCTATAGGAAACACAGTAGAGTAGAAGAGTGCTCTTTTCTCAAAAGCAGAGTGTGTTTCTCGTAAGGCGAGCAAGTGTTTGTTTCCAGTCAGAAATGGAGTTGAATCACATGCAGTTTTTGGTCCTATGAGCAAGAGTTTTTTTCTGGTAAGGAGAGTCACTATTGCGCTCCCATTGCATACACATTGGAAATAGCACTAGCGTCTGTCCCAGCAAGTACAGTGTACTGAACTGAAGAGAAGCAACTGTTCTTGTCAGTTTCCTAAGCAGAGTTGAACTAGATATGGCCCGTGTGTGTAGGAAGCACAATTCTTTTGTTCTGAGCAAGCTCACTGTTCTGGCCCTATAGGAAACACAGTAGAGTAGACGAGTGCTCTATTCTCAAAAGCAGAGTGTGTTCCTCGTAAGGCGAGCTAGTGTTTGTTTCCCAGTCAGAAATGGAGTTGAATCACATGCAGTTTTTGGTCCCACGAGCAAGAGTTGTTTTCTGGTAAGGAGAGTCACTATTGCGCTCCCATTGCCATACAAAGCGCAAATAGCACTCGCGTCTGTTCCCAGCAACTACAGTGTACTGGACTGAAGAGAAGCTACTGTTCTTGTCAGTTTCCTATGCAGAGTTGAACTAGATATGGCCCGTGTGTGTAGGATGCACAGTTCTTTTGTTCTGAGCAAGCTCATTGTTCTGGCCCTATAGGAAACACAGTAGAGTAGAAGAGTGCTCTTTTCTCAAAAGCAGAGTGTGTTTCTTCTAAGGCGTGCTAGTGTTTGTTTCCCAGTCAGAAATGGAGTTGAATGACATGCAGTTATCGGTCCCACGAGCAAGAGTTGTTTTCTGGTAAGGAGAGTCACTATTGGGCTCCCATTGCCATACACAGCGCAAATAGCACTCGCGTCTGTTCCCAGCAACTACAGTGTACTGGACTGAAGAGAAGCTACTGTTCTTGTCAGAATCCTAAGCAGAGTTGAACTAGATATGGCCCGTGTGTGTAGGAAGCACATTTCTTTTGTTCTGAGCAAGCTCACAGTTCTGGCCCTATAGGAAACACAGTAGAGTAGAAGAGTGGTCTTTTCTCAAAAGCAGAGTGTGTTTCTTCTAAGGCGAGCTAGTGTTTGTTTCCCAGTCAGAAATGGAGTTGAATCACATGCAGTTTTCGGTCCTACGAGCAAGAGTTGTTTTCTGGTAAGGAGAGACACTATTGCGCTCCCATTGCCATACACAGCGCAAATAGCACTCGCGTCTGTTCCCAGCAACTACAGTGTACTGGACTGAAGAGAAGGTACTGTTCTTGTCAGTTTCCTAAGAAGAGTTGAACAAGATATGGCCCGTGTGTGTAGTATGCACAATTCTTTTGTTCTGAGCAATCTCACTCTTCTGGCCCTCTAGGAAACACAGTAGAGTAGAAGAGTGCTCTTTTCTCAAAAGCAGTGTGTGTTTCTTCCAAGGCGAGCTAGTGTTTGTTTCCCAGTCAAATGGAGTTGAATCACATGCAGTTTTTGGTCCTACGAGCAAGAGTTGTTTTCCAGTAAGGAGAGTCACTATTGCGCTCCCATTGCCATACACAGTGCAAATAGCACTCGCGTCTGTTCCCAGCAAGTACAGTGTACTGGACTGAAGAGAAGCTACTGTTCTTGTCAGTTTCCTAAGCAGAGTTGAACTAGATAAGGCCCGTGTGTGTAGGAAGCCCAGTTCTTTTGTTCTGAGCAAGCTCACTGTTCTGGCCCTATAGGAAACACAGTAGAGCAGAAGAGTGCTCTTTTCTCAAAAGCAGAGTGTGTTTCTCGTGAGGCGAGCTAGTGTTTGTTTCCCAGTCAGAAAAGGAGTTGAATCACATGCAGTTTTTGGTCCTACGAGCAAGAGTTGTTCTCTGGTAAGGAGAGTCACTATTGCGTTCCCATTGCCATACACAGTGCAAATAGCACTCGCGTCTTTTCCCACCAAGTACAGTGTACTAGACTGAAGAGAAGCTACTGTTCTTGTCAGTTTCCTAAGCAGAGTTGAACTAGATATGGGCCGTGTGTGTAGAAAGCACAGTTCTATTTTTTTGAGCAAGCTCACTGTTCTGGCCCTATAGGAAACACAAGAGAGTAGAAGAGTGCTCTTTTCTCAAAAGCAGAGTGTGTTTCTTCCAAGTTGAGCTAGTGTTTGTTTCCCAGTCAGAAATGGAGTTGAATCACATGCAGTTTTTGGTCCTACGAGCAAGAGTTGTTTTCCGGTTAGGATAGTCACTATTGCGCTCCCATTACCATACACAGTGCAAATAGCACTCGCGCCTGTTACCAGCAAGTACAGTGTACTGGACTGAAGAGAAGCTACTGTTCTTGTCAGTTTCCTAACCAGAGTTGAACTAGATATGGGCCGTGTGTGTAGAAAGCACAGTTCTATTGTTCTGAGCAAGCTCACTCTTCTGGCCCTATAGGAAACACAGTAGAGTAGAAGAGTGCTCTTTTCTCAAAAGCAGAGTGTGTTTCTTCCAAGGCGAGCTAGTGTTTGTTTCCCAGTCAGAAATGGAGTTGAATCACATGCAGTTTTTGGTCCTACGAGCAAGAGTTGTTTTCCGGTGAGGATAGTCACTATTGCGCTCCCATTGCCATACACAGTGCAAATAGCACTCGCGTCTGTTCCCAGCAAGTACAGTGTACTGGACTGAAGAGAAGCTACTGTTCTTGTCAGTTTCCTAAGCAGAGTTGAACTAGACAAGGGCCATGTGTGTAGGAACCACAGTTCTTTTGTTCTGAGCAAGCTCACTCTTCTGGCCCTATAGGAAACACAGTAGAGCAGAAGAGTGCTCTTTTTTCAAAAGCAGAGTGTGTTTCTTCTAAGGCGAGCTAGTGTTTGTTTCCCAGTCAGAAATGGAGTTGAATCTCATGCAGTTTTTGGTCCTATGAGCAAGAGTTTTTTTCTGGTAAGGAGAGTCACTATTGCACTCCCATTGCCATACACAGCGCAAATAGCACTCGCATCTGTTACCAGCAAATACAGTGTACTGGACTGAAGAGAAGCTAATGTTCTTGTCAGTATCCTAAGCAGAGTTGAACTAGATATGGCCTGTGTGTGTAGGAAGCACAGTTCTTTTTTTCTGAGCAAGCTCACTGTTCTGGCCCCATAGGAAAAACAGTAGAGTAGAAGAGTGCTCTTTTCTCAATAGCAGAGTGTGTTTCTCGTAAGGCGAGCTAGTGTTTGTTTCCCAGTCAGAAATTGAGTTGAATCACATTCAGTTTCTGGTCCTACGAACAAGAGTTGTTTTCTGGTAAGAAGAGTCACTATTGCGCTCCCATTGCCACACACAGTGCAAATAGCACTCACGTCTGTTCCCAGCAAGTACAGTGTCCTGGACTGAAGAGAAGCTATTGTTCTTGTCAGTTTCCTAAGCATAGTTGAACTAGATATGGCCCGTGTGTGTATTAAGCACAGTTCTTTTGTTCTGAGCAAGCTCACTGTTCTGGCCCTATAGGAAACACAGTAGAGTAGAAGAGTGCTCTTTTCTCAAAGGCAGAGTGTGTTTCTTCTAAGGCGAGCTAGTGTTTGTTTCCCAGTCAGAAATGGAGTTGAATCACATGCAGTTTTTGGTCCAATGAGGAAGAGTTTTTTTCTGGTAAGGAGAGTCACTATTGCGCTCCCATTGCCATACACAGTGCAAATAGCACTCGCGTCTGTTCCCAGCAAGTACAGTGTACTGGACTGAAGAGAAGCTACTGTTCTTGTCAGTTTCCTAAGCAGAGTTGAACTAGATATGGCCCGTGTGTGTAGGAAGCACAGTTCTTTTGTTCTGAGCAAGCTCACTGTTCTGGCCCTATAGGAAACACAGTTGAGTAGAAGAGTGGTCTTTTCTCAAAAGCAGAGTGTGTTTCTTCTAAGGCGAGCTAGTGTTTGTTTCCCAGTCACAAATGGAGTTGAATCACATTCAGTTTCTGGTCCTACGAACAAGAGTTGTTTTCTGGTAAGAAGAGTCACTATTGCGCTCCCATTGCCACACACAGTGCAAATAGCACTCACGTCTGTTCCCAGCAAGTACAGTGTCCTGGACTGAAGAGAAGATATTGTTCTTGTCAGTTTCCTAAGCATAGTTGAACTAGATATGGCCCGTGTGTGTATTAAGCACAGTTCTTTTGTTCTGAGCAAGCTCACTGTTCTGGCCCTATAGGAAACACAGTAGAGTAGAAGAGTGCTCTTTTCTCAAAAGCAGAGTGTGTTTCTTCTAAGGCGAGCTAGTGTTTGTTTCCCAGTCAGAAATGGAGTTGAATCACATGCAGTTTTTGGTCCAATGAGGAAGAGTTTTTTTCTGGTAAGGAGAGTCACTATTGTGCTCCCATTGCCATAAACAGTGCAAATAGCACTCGCGTCTGTTCCCAGCAAGTACAGTGTACTGGACTGAAGAGAAGCTACTGTTCTTGTCAGTTTCCTAAGCAGAGTTGAACTAGATATGGCCCGTGTGTGTAGGAAGCACAGTTCTTTTGTTCTGAGCAAGCTCACTGTTCTGGCCCTATAGGAAACACAGTAGAGTAGAAGAGTGCTCTTTTCTCAAAAGCAGAGTGTGTTTCTTCTAAGGCGAGCTAGTGTTTGTTTGCTAGTCAGAAATGAAGTTGAATCACATGCAGTTTTTGGTCCTACGAGCAAGAGTTGTTTTCTGGTAAGGAGAGTCACTATTGCGCTCCCATTGCCATACACAGTGCAAAAAGCACTCGCGTCTGTTCCCAGCAACTACAGTGTACTGGACTGAAGAGAAGCTACTGTTCTTGTAAGTTTCCTAAGCAGAGTTGAACTAGGTATGGCCCGTGTGTGTAGGAAGCACAGTTCTTTTGTTCTGAGCAAGCTCACTGTTCTGGCCCTATAGGAAACACAGTAGAGTAGAAGAGTGCTCTTTTCTCAAAGGCAGAGTGTGTTTCTTCTAAGGCGAGCTAGTGTTTGTTTCCCAGTCAGAAATGGAGTTGAATCACATGCAGTTTTTGGTCCAATGAGGAAGAGTTTTTTTCTGGTAAGGAGAGTCACTATTGCGCTCCCATTGCCATACACAGTGCAAATAGCACTCGCGTCTGTTCCCAGCAAGTACAGTGTACTGGACTGAAGAGAAGCTACTGTTCTTGTCAGTTTCCTAAGCAGAGTTGAACTAGATATGGCCCGTGTGTGTAGGAAGCACAGTTCTTTTGTTCTGAGCAAGCTCACTGTTCTGGCCCTATAGGAAACACAGTTGAGTAGAAGAGTGGTCTTTTCTCAAAAGCAGAGTGTGTTTCTTCTAAGGCGAGCTAGTGTTTGTTTCCCAGTCACAAATGGAGTTGAATCACATTCAGTTTCTGGTCCTACGAACAAGAGTTGTTTTCTGGTAAGAAGAGTCACTATTGCGCTCCCATTGCCACACACAGTGCAAATAGCACTCACGTCTGTTCCCAGCAAGTACAGTGTCCTGGACTGAAGAGAAGATATTGTTCTTGTCAGTTTCCTAAGCATAGTTGAACTAGATATGGCCCGTGTGTGTATTAAGCACAGTTCTTTTGTTCTGAGCAAGCTCACTGTTCTGGCCCTATAGGAAACACAGTAGAGTAGAAGAGTGCTCTTTTCTCAAAAGCAGAGTGTGTTTCTTCTAAGGCGAGCTAGTGTTTGTTTCCCAGTCAGAAATGGAGTTGAATCACATGCAGTTTTTGGTCCAATGAGGAAGAGTTTTTTTCTGGTAAGGAGAGTCACTATTGTGCTCCCATTGCCATAAACAGTGCAAATAGCACTCGCGTCTGTTCCCAGCAAGTACAGTGTACTGGACTGAAGAGAAGCTACTGTTCTTGTCAGTTTCCTAAGCAGAGTTGAACTAGATATGGCCCGTGTGTGTAGGAAGCACAGTTCTTTTGTTCTGAGCAAGCTCACTGTTCTGGCCCTATAGGAAACACAGTAGAGTAGAAGAGTGCTCTTTTCTCAAAAGCAGAGTGTGTTTCTTCTAAGGCGAGCTAGTGTTTGTTTGCTAGTCAGAAATGGAGTTGAATCACATGCAGTTTTTGGTCCTACGAGCAAGAGTTGTTTTCTGGTAAGGAGAGTCACTATTGCGCTCCCATTGCCATACACAGTGCAAAAAGCACTCGCGTCTGTTCCCAGCAACTACAGTGTACTGGACTGAAGAGAAGCTACTGTTCTTGTAAGTTTCCTAAGCAGAGTTGAACTAGGTATGGCCCGTGTGTGTAGGAAGCACAGTTCTTTTGTTCTGAGCAAGCTCACTGTTCTGGCCCTATAGGAAACACAGTAGAGTAGAAGAGTGCTCTTTTCTCAAAAGCAGAGTGTGTTTCTTCTAAGGCGAGCTAGTGTTTGTTTCTCAGTCAGAAATGGAGTTGAATCACATGCAGTTTTTGGTCCCATGAGCAAGAGTTGTTTTCTGGTACGGAGAGTCACTATTGTGCTCCCATTGCCTTACACAGCGCAAATAGCACTGGCGTCTGTTCCCAGCAACTACAGTGTACTGGACGGAAGAGAAGCTACTGTTCTTGTCAGTTTCCTTTGCAGAGTTGAACTAGATATGGCCCGTGTGTGTAGGAAGCAGAGTTCTTTTGTTCTGAGCAAGCTCACTGTTCTGGCCCTATAGGAAACACAGTAGAGTAGAAGAGTGCTCTTTTCTCAAAAGCAGAGTGTGTTTCTTCTAAGGCGAGCTAGTGTTTGTTTCCCAGTCAGAAATGGAGTTGAATGACATTCAGTTTCTGGTCCTACGAGCAAGAGTTGTTTTCTGGTAAGGAGAGTCACTATTGCGCTCCCATTGCCACATACAGTGCAAATAGCACTCGCGTCTGTTCCCAGCAACTACAGTGTACTGGACTGAAGAGAGGGTACTCTTCTTGTCAGTTTCCTAAGCAGAGTTGAACTAGATATGGCCCGTGTGTGTAGGAAGCACAGTTCTTTTGTTCTGAGAAAGCTCACTGTTCTGGCCCTATAGAAATCACAGTAGAGTAGAAGAGTGGTCTTTACTCAAAAGCAGAGTGTGTTTCTTCCAAGGCGAGCTAGTGTTTGTTTCCCAGTCAGAAATGCAGTTGAATCACATGCAGTTTTTGGTCCTATGAGCAAGAGTTTTTTTCTGGTAAGGAGAGTCACTATTGCGCTCCCATTGCCATACACAGTGGAAATAGCACTCTCGTCTGTCCCAGCAAGTACAATGTACTGAACTGAAGAGAATCAACTGTTCTTGTCAGTTTCCTAAGCAGAGTTGAACTAGATATGGCCCGTGTGTGTAGGAAGCACAGTTCTTTTGTTCTGAGCAAGCTCACTGTTCTGGCCCTATAGGAAACACAGTAGAGTAGAAGAGTGCTCTTTTCTCAAAAGCAGAGTGTGTTTCTCGTAAGGCGAGCAAGTGTTTGTTTCCCAGTCAGAAATGGAGTTGAATCACATGCAGTTTTTGGTCCTATGAGCAAGAGTTTTTTTCTGGTAAGGAGAGTCACTATTGCGCTCCCATTGCCATACACATTGGAAATAGCACTAGCGTCTGTCCCAGCAAGTACAGTGTACTGAACTGAAGAGAAGCAACTGTTCTTGTCAGTTTCCTAAGCAGAGTTGAACTAGATATGGCCCGTGTGTGTAGGAAGCACAATTCTTTTGTTCTGAGCAAGCTCACTGTTCTGGCCCTATAGGAAACACAGTAGAGTAGACGAGTGCTCTATTCTCAAAAGCAGAGTGTGTTCCTCGTTAGGCGAGCTAGTGTTTGTTTCCCAGTCAGAAATGGAGTTGAATCACATGCAGTTTTTGGTCCCACGAGCAAGAGTTGTTTTCTGGTAAGGAGAGTCACTATTGAGCTCCCATTGCCATACAAAGCGCAAATAGCACTCGCGTCTGTTCCCAGCAACTACAGTGTACTGGACTGAAGAGAAGCTACTGTTCTTGTCAGTTTCCTATGCAGAGTTGAACTAGATATGGCCCGTGTGTGTAGGAAGCACAGTTCTTTTGTTCTGAGCAAGCTCATTGTTCTGGCCCTATAGGAAACACAGTAGAGTAGAAGAGTGCTCTTTTCTCAAAAGCAGAGTGTGTTTCTTCTAAGGCGTGCTAGTGTTTGTTTCCCAGTCAGAAATGGAGTTGAATGACATGCAGTTATCGGTCCCACGAGCAAGAGTTGTTTTCTGGTAAGGAGAGTCACTATTGGGCTCCCATTGCCATACACAGCGCAAATAGCACTCGCGTCTGTTCCCAGCAACTACAGTGTACTGGACTGAAGAGAAGCTACTGTTCTTGTCAGAATCCTAAGCAGAGTTGAACTAGATATGGCCCGTGTGTGTCGGAAGCACATTTCTTTTGTTCTGAGCAAGCTCACAGTTCTGGCCCTATAGGAAACACAGTAGAGTAGAAGAGTGGTCTTTTCTCAAAAGCAGAGTGTGTTTCTTCTAAGGCGAGCTAGTGTTTGTTTCCCAGTCAGAAATGGAGTTGAATCACATGCAGTTTTCGGTCCTACGAGCAAGAGTTGTTTTCTGGTAAGGAGAGACACTATTGCGCTCCCATTGCCATACACAGCGCAAATAGCACTCGCGTCTGTTCCCAGCAACTACAGTGTACTGGACTGAAGAGAAGGTACTGTTCTTGTCAGTTTCCTAATAAGAGTTGAACAAGATATGGCCCGTGTGTGTAGTATGCACAATTCTTTTGTTCTGAGCAATCTCACTCTTCTGGCCCTCTAGGAAACACAGTAGAGTAGAAGAGTGCTCTTTTCTCAAAAGCAGTGTGTGTTTCTTCCAAGGCGAGCTAGTGTTTGTTTCCCAGTCAAATGGAGTTGAATCACATGCAGTTTTTGGTCCTACGAGCAAGAGTTGTTTTCCAGTAAGGAGAGTCACTATTGCGCTCCCATTGCCATACACAGTGCAAATAGCACTCGCGTCTGTTCCCAGCAAGTACAGTGTACTGGACTGAAGAGAAGCTACTGTTCTTGTCAGTTTCCTAAGCAGAGTTGAACTAGATAAGGCCCGTGTGTGTAGGAAGCCCAGTTCTTTTGTTCTGAGCAAGCTCACTGTTCTGGCCCTATAGGAAACACAGTAGAGCAGAAGAGTGCTCTTTTCTCAAAAGCAGAGTGTGTTTCTCGTGAGGCGAGCTAGTGTTTGTTTCCCAGTCAGAAAAGGAGTTGAATCACATGCAGTTTTTGGTCCTACGAGCAAGAGTTGTTCTCTGGTAAGGAGAGTCACTATTGCGTTCCCATTGCCATACACAGTGCAAATAGCACTCGCGCCTGTTACCAGCAAGTACAGTGTACTGGACTGAAGAGAAGCTACTGTTCTTGTCAGTTTCCTAACCAGAGTTGAACTAGATATGGGCCGTGTGTGTAGAAAGCACAGTTCTATTGTTCTGAGCAAGCTCACTCTTCTGGCCCTATAGGAAACACAGTAGAGTAGAAGAGTGCTCTTTTCTCAAAAGCAGAGTGTGTTTCTTCCAAGGCGACCTAGTGTTTGTTTCCCAGTCAGAAATGGAGTTGAATCACATGCAGTTTTTGGTCCTACGAGCAAGAGTTGTTTTCCGGTGAGGATAGTCACTATTGCGCTCCCATTGCCATACACAGTGCAAATAGCACTCGCGTCTGTTCCCAGCAAGTACAGTGTACTGGACTGAAGAGAAGCTACTGTTCTTGTCAGTTTCCTAAGCAGAGTTGAACTAGACAAGGGCCATGTGTGTAGGAACCACAGTTCTTTTGTTCTGAGCAAGCTCACTCTTCTGGCCCTATAGGAAACACAGTAGAGCAGAAGAGTGCTCTTTTTTCAAAAGCAGAGTGTGTTTCTTCTAAGGCGAGCTAGTGTTTGTTTCCCAGTCAGAAATGGAGTTGAATCTCATGCAGTTTTTGGTCCTATGAGCAAGAGTTTTTTTCTGGTAAGGAGAGTCACTATTGCACTCCCATTGCCATACACAGCGCAAATAGCACTCGCATCTGTTACCAGCAACTACAGTGTACTGGACTGAAGAGAAGCTAATGTTCTTGTCAGTATCCTAAGCAGAGTTGAACTAGATATGGCCTGTGTGTGTAGGAAGCACAGTTCTTTTTTTCTGAGCAAGCTCACTGTTCTGGCCCCATAGGAAAAACAGTAGAGTAGAAGAGTGCTCTTTTCTCAATAGCAGAGTGTGTTTCTCGTAAGGCGAGCTAGTGTTTGTTTCCCAGTCAGAAATTGAGTTGAATCACATTCAGTTTCTGGTCCTACGAACAAGAGTTGTTTTCTGGTAAGAAGAGTCACTATTGCGCTCCCATTGCCACACACAGTGCAAATAGCACTCACGTCTGTTCCCAGCAAGTACAGTGTCCTGGACTGAAGAGAAGCTATTGTTCTTGTCAGTTTCCTAAGCATAGTTGAACTAGATATGGCCCGTGTGTGTATTAAGCACAGTTCTTTTGTTCTGAGCAAGCTCACTGTTCTGGCCCTATAGGAAACACAGTAGAGTAGAAGAGTGCTCTTTTCTCAAAGGCAGAGTGTGTTTCTTCTAAGGCGAGCTAGTGTTTGTTTCCCAGTCAGAAATGGAGTTGAATCACATGCAGTTTTTGGTCCAATGAGGAAGAGTTTTTTTCTGGTAAGGAGAGTCACTATTGCGCTCCCATTGCCATACACAGTGCAAATAGCACTCGCGTCTGTTCCCAGCAAGTACAGTGTACTGGACTGAAGAGAAGCTACTGTTCTTGTCAGTTTCCTAAGCAGAGTTGAACTAGATATGGCCCGTGTGTGTAGGAAGCACAGTTCTTTTGTTCTGAGCAAGCTCACTGTTCTGGCCCTATAGGAAACACAGTTGAGTAGAAGAGTGGTCTTTTCTCAAAAGCAGAGTGTGTTTCTTCTAAGGCGAGCTAGTGTTTGTTTCCCAGTCACAAAAGGAGTTGAATCACATTCAGTTTCTGGTCCTACGAACAAGAGTTGTTTTCTGGTAAGAAGAGTCACTATTGCGCTCCCATTGCCACACACAGTGCAAATAGCACTCACGTCTGTTCCCAGCAAGTACAGTGTCCTGGACTGAAGAGAAGCTATTGTTCTTGTCAGTTTCCTAAGCATAGTTGAACTAGATATGGCCCATGTGTGTATTAAGCACAGTTCTTTTGTTCTGAGCAAGCTCACTGTTCTGGCCCTATAGGAAACACAGTAGAGTAGAAGAGTGCTCTTTTCTCAAAAGCAGAGTGTGTTTCTTCTAAGGCGAGCTAGTGTTTGTTTCCCAGTCAGAAATGGAGTTGAATCACATGCAGTTTTTGGTCCAATGAGGAAGAGTTTTTTTCTGGTAAGGAGAGTCACTATTGCGCTCCCATTGCCATACACAGTACAAATAGCACTCGCGTCTGTTCCCAGCAAGTACAGTGTACTGGACTGAAGAGAAGCTACTGTTCTTGTCAGTTTCCTAAGCAGAGTTGAACTAGATATGGCCCGTGTGTGTAGGAAGCACAGTTCTTTTGTTCTGAACAAGCTCACTGTTCTGGCCCTATAGGAAACACAGTTGAGTAGAAGAGTGGTCTTTTCTCAAAAGCAGAGTGTGTTTCTTCTAAGGCGAGCTAGTGTTTGTTTCCCAGTCACAAATGGAGTTGAATCACATTCAGTTTCTGGTCCTACGAACAAGAGTTGTTTTCTGGTAAGAAGAGTCACTATTGTGCTCCCATTGCCACACACAGTGCAAATAGCACTCACGTCTGTTCCCAGCAAGTACAGTGTCCTGGACTGAAGAGAAGCTATTTTTCTTGTCAGTTTCCTAAGCATAGTTGAACTAGATATGGCCCGTGTGTGTATTAAGCACAGTTCTTTTGTTCTGAGCAAGCTCACTGTTCTGGCCCTATAGGAAACACAGTAGAGTAGAAGAGTGGTCTTTTCTCAAAAGCAGAGTGTGTTTCTTCTAAGGCGAGCTAGTGTTTGTTTCCCAGTCAGAAATGGAGTTGAATCACATGCAGTTTTTGGTCCAATGAGGAAGAGTTTTTTTCTGGTAAGGAGAGTCACTATTGCGCTCCCATTGCCATACACAGTGCAAATAGCACTCGCGTCTGTTCCCAGCAAGTACAGTGTACTGGACTGAAGAGAAGCTACTGTTCTTGTCAGTTTCCTAAGCAGAGTTGAACTAGATATGGCCCGTGTGTGTAGGAAGCACAGTTCTTTGTTCTGAGCAAGCTCACTGTTTTGGCCCTATAGAAAACACAGTAGAGTAGAAGAGTGGTCTTTTCTCAAAAGCAGAGTGTGTTTCTTCTAAGGCGAGCTAGTGTTTGTTTCCAAGTCACAAATGGAGTTGAATCACATTCAGTTTCTGGTCCTACGAACAAGAGTTGTTTTCTGGTAAGAAGAGTCACTATTGCGCTCCCATTGCCACACACAGTGCAAATAGCACTCACGTCTGTTCCCAGCAAGTACAGTGTCCTGGACTGAAGAGAAGCTATTGTTCTTGTCAGTTTCCTAAGCATAGTTGAACTAGATATGGCCCGTGTGTGTATTAAGCACAGTTCTTTTGTTCTGAGCAAGCTCACTGTTCTGGCCCTATAGGAAACACAGTAGAGTAGAAGAGTGCTCTTTTCTCAAAAGCAGAGTGTGTATCTTCTAAGGCGAGCTAGTGTTTGTTTCTCAGTCAGAAATGGAGTTGAATCACATGCAGTTTTTGGTCCCACGAGCAAGAGTTGTTTTCTGGTACGGAGAGTCACTATTGTGCTCCCATTGCCATACACAGCGCAAATAGCACTGGCGTCTGTTCCCAGCAACTACAGTGTACTGGACGGAAGAGAAGCTACTGTTCTTGTCAGTTTCCTTTGCAGAGTTGAACTAGATATGGCCCGTGTGTGTAGGAAGCAGAGTTCTTTTGTTCAGAGCAAGCTCACTGTTCTGGCCCTATAGGAAACACAGTAGAGTAGAAGAGTGCTCTTTTCTCAAAAGCAGAGTGTGTTTCTTCTAAGGCGAGCTAGTGTTTGTTTCCCAGTCAGAAATGGAGTTGAATGACATTCAGTTTCTGGTCCTACGAGCAAGAGTTGTTTTCTGGTAAGGAGAGTCACTATTGCGCTCCCATTGCCACATACAGTGCAAATAGCACTCGCGTCTGTTCCCAGCAACTACAGTGTACTCGACTGAAGAGAGGGTACTCTTCTTGTCAGTTTCCTAAGCAGAGTTGAACTAGATATGGCCCGTGTGTGTAGGAAGCACAGTTCTTTTGTTCTGAGAAAGCTCACTGTTCTGGCCCTATAGAAATCACAGTAGAGTAGAAGAGTGGTCTTCTCAAAAGCAGAGTGTGTTTCTCGTAAGGCGAGCTACTGTTTGTTTCCCAGTGAGAAATGGAGTTTAATCACATGCATTTTCTTGTCCTACGAGCAAGAGTTGTTTTCTGGTAAGGAGAGTCACTATTGTGCTCCCATTGCCATACACAGTGCAAATAACACTCTTGTCTGTTCCCAGCAAGTACAGTGTACAAGACTGAAGAGAAGCTACTGTTCTTGTCAGTTTCCTAAGCAGAGTTGAACTAGATATGGCCCGTGTGTGTAGGAAGCACAGTACTTTTGTTGTGAGCAAGCTCACTGTTCTGGCCCTATAGGAAACACAGTAGAGTAGAAGAGTGGTCTTTTCTCAAAAGCAGAGTGTGTTTCTTCTAAGGCGAGCTAGTGTTTGTTTCCCAGTCAGAAATGGAGTTGAATCACATGCAGTTTTTGGTCCTATGAGCAAGAGTTTTTTTCTGGTAAGGAGAGTCACTATTGCGCTCCCATTGCCATACACAGTGGAAATAGCACTCTCGTCTTTCCCAGCAAGTACAATGTACTGAACTGAAGAGAATCAACTGTTCTTGTCAGTTTCCTAAGCAGAGTTGAACTAGATATGGCCCGTGTGTGTAGGAAGCACAGTTCTTTTCTTCTGAGCAAGCTCACTGTTCTGGCCCTATAGGAAACACAGTAGAGTAGATGAGTGCTCTTTTCTCAAAAGCAGAGTGTGTTTCTCGTACGGCGAGCAAGTGTTTGTTTACCAGTCAGAAATGGAGTTGAATCACATGCAGTTTTTGGTCCTATGAGCAAGAGTTTTTTTCTGGTAAGGAGAGTCACTATTGTGCTCCCATTGCCATACACATTGGAAATAGCACTAGCGTCTGTCCCAGCAAGTACAGTGTACTGGACTGAAGAGAAGCTACTGTTCTTGCCAGTTTCCTATGCAGAGTTGAACTAGATATGGCCCGTGTGTGTAGGATGCACAGTTCTTTTGTTCTGAGCAAGCTCATTGTTCTGGCCCTATAGGAAACACAGTAGAGTAGAAGAGTGCTCTTTTCTCAAAAGCAGAGTGTGTTTCTTCTAAGGCGTGCTAGTGTTTGTTTCCCAGTCAGAAATGGAGTTGAATGACATGCAGTTTCTGGTCCTACGAGCAAGAGTTGTTTTCTGGTAAGGAGAGTCACTATTGCGCTCCCATTGCCATATACAGTGCAAATAGCACTCGCGTCTGTTTCCAGCAAATACAGTGTACTGGACTGAAGAGAGGGTACTCTTCTTGTCAGTTTCCTAAGCAGAGTTGAACTAGATATGGCCCGTGTGTAGGAAGCACAGTTCTTTTGTTCTGAGCAAGCTCACTGTTCTGGCCCTATAGGAAACACAGTAGAGTAGAAGAGTGCTCTTTTCTCAAAAGCAGAGTGTGTTTCTTGTAAGGCGAGCTAGTGTTTGTTTCCCAGTCAGAAATGGAGTTGAATCACATGCAGTTTTTGGTCCCACGAGCAAGAGTTGTTTTCTGGTAGGAGAGTAACTCTTGCGCTCCCATTAACATACACAGCGCAAATAGCAATCGCGTCTGTTCCCAGCAACTACAGTGTACTGGACTGAAGAGAAGCTACTGTTCTTGTCAGTTTCCTTTGCAGAGTTGAACTAGATATGGCCCTTGTGTGGAGGAAGCAGAGTTCTTTTGTTCTGAGCAAGCTCACTGTTCTGGCCCTATAGGAAACACAGTAGAGTAGAAGAGTGCTCTTTTCTCAAAAGCAGAGTGTGTTTCTTCTAAGGCGAGCTAGTGTTTGTTTCCCAGTCAGAAATGGAGTTGAATCACATGCAGTTTCTGGTCCTACGAGCAAGAGTTGTTTTCTGGTAAGGAGAGTCACTATTGCGCTCCCATTGCCACATACAGTGCAAATAGCACTCGCGTCTGTTCCCAGCAACTACAGTGTACTGCACTGAAGAGAGGGTACTCTTCTTGTGAGTTTCCTAAGCAGAGTTGAACTAGATATGGCCGGTGTGTGTAGGAAGCACAGTTCTTTTGTTCTGAGCAAGCTCACTGTTCTGGCCCTATAGAAAACACAGTAGAGTAGAAGAGTGCTCTTCTCTTAAAAGCAGAGTGTGTTTCTTCTAAGGCGAGCTAGTGTTTGTTTCCCAGTCAGAAATGGAGTTGAATCACATGCAGTTTTTGGTCCTACGAGCAAGAGTTGTTTTCTGGTAAGGAGAGACACTATTGCGCTCCCATTGCCATACACAGTGCAAATAGCACTCGCGTCTGTTCCCAGCAAGTACAGTGTACTGGACTGAAGAGAAGCAACTGTTCTTGTAAGTTTCCTAAGCAGAGTTGAACTAGGTATGGCCCGTGTGTGTAGGAAGCACAGTTCTTTTGTTCTGAGCAAGCTCACTGTTCTGGCCCTATAGGAAACACAGTAGAGTAGAAGAGTGCTCTTTTCTCAAAAGCAGAGTGTGTTTCTTCTAAGGCGAGCTAGTGTTTGTTTCTCAGTCAGAAATGGAGTTGAATCACATGCAGTTTTTGGTCCCACGAGCAAGAGTTGTTTTCTGGTACGGAGAGTCACTATTGTGCTCCCATTGCCATACACAGCGCAAATAGCACTGGCGTCTGTTCCCAGCAACTACAGTGTACTGGACGGAAGAGAAGCTACTGTTCTTGTCAGTTTCCTTTGCAGAGTTGAACTAGATATGGCCCGTGTGTGTAGGAAGCAGAGTTCTTTTGTTCAGAGCAAGCTCACTGTTCTGGCCCTATATGAAACACAGTAGAGTACAAGAGTGGTCTTTTCTCAAAAGCAGAGTGTGTTTCTTCTAAGGCGAGCTAGTGTTTGTTTCCCAGTCAGAAATGGAGTTGAATGACATTTAGTTTCTGGTCCTACGAGCAAGAGTTGTTTTCTGGTAAGGAGAGTCACTATTGCGCTCCCATTGCCACATACAGTGCAAATAGCACTCGCGTCTGTTCCCAGCAACTACAGTGTACTGGACTGAAGAGAGGGTACTCTTCTTGTCAGTTTCCTAAGCAGAGTTGAACTAGATATGGCCCGTGTGTGTAGGAAGCACAGTTCTTTGGTTCTGAGAAAGCTCACTGTTCTGGCCCTATAGAAATCACAGTAGAGTAGAAGAGTGGTCTTCTCAAAAGCAGAGTGTGTTTCTCGTAAGGCGAGCTACTGTTTGTTTCCCAGTGAGAAATGGAGTTTAATCACATGCATTTTCTTGTCCTACGAGCAAGAGTTGTTTTCTGGTAAGGAGAGTCACTATTGTGCTCCCATTGCCATACACAGTGCAAATAACACTCTTGTCTGTTCCCAGCAAGTACAGTGTACAAGACTGAAGAGAAGCTACTGTTCTTGTCAGTTTCCTAAGCAGAGTTGAACTAGATATGGCCCGTGTGTGTAGGAAGCACAGTACTTTTGTTCTGAGCAAGCTCACTGTTCTGGCCCTATAGGAAACACAGTAGAGTAGAAGAGTGGTCTTTTCTCAAAAGCAGAGTGTGTTTCTTCTAAGGCGAGCAAGTGTTTGTTTCCCAGTCAGAAATGGAGTTGAATCACATGCAGTTTTTGGTCCTATGAGCAAGAGTTTTTTTCTGGTAAGGAGAGTCACTATTGCGCTCCCATTGCCATTCACAGTGGAAATAGCACTCTCGTCTGTCCCAGCAAGTACAATGTACTGAACTGAAGAGAATCAACTGTTCTTGTCAGTTTCCTAAGCAGAGTTGAACTAGATATGGCCCGTGTGTGTAGGAAGCACAGTTCTTTTCTTCTGAGCAAGCTCACTGTTCTGGCCCTATAGGAAACACAGTAGAGTAGAAGAGTGCTCTTTTCTCAAAAGCAGAGTGTGTTTCTCGTAAGGCGAGCAAGTGTTTGTTTCCCAGTCAGAAATGGAGTTGAATCACATGCAGTTTTTGGTCCTATGAGCAAGAGTTTTTTTCTGGTAAGGAGAGTCACTATTTTGCTCCCATTGCCATACACATTGGAAATAGCACTAGCGTCTGTCCCAGCAAGTACAGTGTACTGAACTGAAGAGAAGCAACTGTTCTTGTCAGTTTCCTAAGCAGAGTTGAACTAGATATGGCCCGTGTGTAGGAAGCACAGTTCTTTTGTTCTGAGCAAGCTCACTGTTCTGGCCCTATAGGAAACACAGTAGAGTAGAAGAGTGCTCTATTCTCAAAAGCAGAGTGTGTTTCTTGTAAGGCGCGCTAGTGTTTGTTTCCCAGTCAGAAATGGAGTTGAATCACATGCAGTTTTTGGTCCCATGAGCAAGAGATGTTTTCTGGTAAGGAGAGTCACTATTGCGCTCCCATTGCCATACAAAGCGCAAATAGCACTCGCGTCTGTTCCCAGCAACTACAGTGTACTGGACTGAAGAGAAGCTACTGTTCTTGTCAGTTTCCTATGCAGAGTTGAACTAGATATGGCCCGTGTGTGTAGGATGCACAGTTCTTTTGTTCTGAGCAAGCTCATTGTTCTGGCCCTATAGGAAACACAGTAGAGTAGAAGAGTGCTCTTTTCTCAAAAGCAGAGTGTGTTTCTTCTAAGGCGTGCTAGTGTTTGTTTCCCAGTCAGAAATGGAGTTGAATGACATGCAGTTTCTGGTCCTACGAGCAAGAGTTGTTTTCTGGTAAGGAGAGTCACTATTGCGCTCCCATTGCCATATACAGTGCAAATAGCACTCGCGTCTGTTTCCAGCAAATACAGTGTACTGGACTGAAGAGAGTCTACTGTTCTTGTCAGTTTCCTAAGCAGAGTTGAACTAGATATGGCCCGTGTGTGTAGGAAGCACAGTTCTTTTGTTCTGAGAAAGCTCACTGTTCTTTCCCTATAGGAATCACAGTAGAGTAGAAGAGTGGTCTTCTCAAAAGCAGAGTGTGTTTCTCGTAAGGCGAGCTACTGTTTGTTTCCCAGTGAGAAATGGAGTTGAATCACATGCATTTTCTTGTCCTACAAGCAAGAGTTGTTTTCTGGTAAGGAGAGTCACTATTGTGCTCCCATTGCCATACACAGTGCAAATAACACTCTTGTCTGTTCCCAGCAAGTACAGTGTACTGGACTGAAGAGAAGCTACTGTTCTTGTCAGTTTCCTAAGCAGAGTTGAACTAGATATGGCTCGTGTGTGTAGGAAGCACAGTTCTTTTGTTCTGAGCAAGCTCACTGTTCTGGCCCTATAGGAAACACAGTAGAGTAGAAGAGTGGTCTTTTCTCAAAAGCAGAGTGTGTTTCTTCTAAGGCGAGCTAGTGTTTGTTTCCCAGTCAGAAATGGAGTTGAATCACATGCAGTTTTTGGTCCCACGAGCAAGAGTTTTTTTCTGGTAAGGAGAGTCACTATTGTGCTCCCTTTGCCATACAAAGCGCAAATAGCACTCGCGTCTGTTCCCAGCAAGTACAGTGTACTGGACTGAAGAGAAGCTACTGTTCTTGTCAGTTTCCTATGCAGAGTTTAACTAGATATGGCCCGTGTGTGTAGGATGCACAGTTCTTTTGTTCTGAGCAAGCTCACTGTTCTGGCCCTATAGGAAACACAGTAGAGTAGAAGAGTGCTCTTTTCTCAAAAGCAGAGTGTGTTTCTTCTAAGGCGAGCTAGCGTTTGTTTCCCAGTCCTAAACGGAGTTGAATCCCATGCAGTTTCTGGTCCTATGAGCAAGAGTTGTTTTCTGGTAAGGAGAGTCACTATTGTGCTCCCATTGCCATATACAGGGCAAATAGCACTCGCGTCTGTTTCCAACAACTACAGTGTACTGGACTGAAGAGAGGGTACTCTTCTTGTCAGTTTCCTAAGCAGAGTTGAACTAGATATGGCTCGTGTGTGTAGGAAGCACAGTTCTTTTGTTCTGAGCAAGCTCACTGTTCTGGCCCTATAGGAAACACAGTAGAGTAGAAGAGTGCTCTTTTCTCAAAAGCAGAGTGTGTTTCTTTTAAGGCGAGCTAGTGTTTGTTTCCCAGTCAGAAATGGAGTTGAATCACATGCAGTTTTTGGTCCCACGAGCAAGAGTTGTTTTCTGGTAAGGAGAGTCACTATTGTGCTCCCATTGCCATACACAGTACAAATAGCACTCGTGTCTGTTCCAGGCAAGTACAATGTACGGGACTGAAGAGAAGCTACTGTTCTTTTCAGTTTCCTAAGCAGAGTTGAACTAGATATGGCCCGTGTGTGTAGGAAGCAGAGTTCTTTTGTTCTGAGCAAGCTCACTCTTCTGGCCCTATAGGAAACACAGTAGAGTAGAAGAGTGGTCTTTTCTCAAAAGCAGAGTGTGTTTCTTCTAAGGCGAGCTAGTGTTTGTTTCCCAGTCAGAAATGGAGTTGAATCACATGCAGTTTTTGGTCTTGCGAGCAAGAGTTGTTTTCTGGTAAGGAGAGTCACTATTGCGCTCCCATTGCCATATACAGGTCAAATAGCACTCGCGTCTGTTTCCAACAACTACAGTGTACTGGACTGAAGAGAGGGTACTCTTCTTGTCAGTTTCCTAAGCAGAGTTGAACTAGATATGGCCCGTGTGTGTAGGAAGCACAGTTCTTTTGTTCTGAGCAAGCTCACTGTTCTGGCCCTATAGGAAACACAGTAGAGTGGAAGAGTGCTCTTTTCTCAAAAGCAGAGTGTGTTTCTCGTAAGGCGAGCTAGTGTTTGTTTCCCAGTGAGAAATGGAGTTAAATGACATGCAGTTTCTGGTCCTACGAGCAAGAGTTGTTTTCTGGTAAGGAGAGTCACTATTGCGCTCCCATTGCATACAGAGTACAAATAGCACTAGCGTCTGTTCCCAGCAAGTACAGTGTACTAGACTGAAGAGAAATTACTGTTCTTGTCAGTTTCCTAAGCAGAGTTGAACTAGATATGGCCCGTGTGTGTAGGAAGCAGAGTTCTTTTGTTCTGAGCAAGCTCACTGTTCTGGCACTCTAGGAAACACAGTAGAGTAGAAGAGTGGTCTTTTCTCAAAAGCAGAGTGTGTTTCTTCTAAGGCGAGCTAGCGTTTGTTTCCCAGTCAGAAATGGAGTTGAATCACATGCAGTTTTTGGTCTTGCGAGCAAGAGTTGTTTTCTGGTAAGGAGAGTCACTATTGCGCTCCCATTGCCATACACAGTACAAATATCACTCGCGTCTGTTCCCAGCAAGTACAGTGTACTGGACTGAAGAGAATCTACTGTTCTTGTCAATTTCCTAAGCAGAGTTGAACTAGATATGGCCCGTGTGTGTAGGAAGCACAGTTCTTTTGTTCTGAGAAAGCTCACTGTTCTGGCCCTATAGGAAACACAGTAGAGTAGAAGAGTGGTCTTTTCTCAAAAGCAGAGTGTGTTTCTGGTAAGGCGAGCTAGTGTTTGTTTCCCAGTGAGAAATGGAGTTGAATGACATGCAGTTTTTGGTCCCACGAGCAAGAGTTGTTTTCTGGTAAGGAGAGTCACTATTGCGCTCCCGTTGCCATATACAGTGCAAATAGCACTCGCGTCTGTTTCCAGCAACTACAGTGTACTGGACTGAAGAGAGGGTACTCTTCTTGTCAGTTTCCTAAGCAGAGTTGAACTAGATATGGCCCGTGTGTGTAGGAAGCACAGTTCTTTTTTTCTGAGCAAGCTCACTGTTCTGGCCCTATAGGAAACACAGTACAGTAGAAGAGTGCTCTTTTCTCAAAAGCAGAGTGTTTTTCTTCTAAGGCGAGCTAGTGTTTGTTTCCCAGTCAGAAATGGAGTTGAATCAATTGCAGTTTTTGGTCCTACAAGCAAGAGTTGTTTTCTGGTAGGAGAGTCACTATTGCGCTCCCATTGCCATACACAGTACAAATAGCACTCGCGTCTGTTCCCAGCAAGTACAGTGTACTGGACTGAAGAGAAGCTACTGTTCTTGTCAGTTTCCTAAGCAGAGTTGAACTAGATATGGCCCGTGTGTGTAGGAAGCAGAGTTCTTTTGTTCTGAGCAAGCTCACTGTTCTGGCACTATAGGAAACACAGTAGAGTAGAAGAGTGGTCTTTTCTCAAAAGCAGAGTGTGTTTCTTCTAAGGCGAGCTAGCGTTTGTTTCCCAGTCAGAAATGGAGTTGAATCACATGCAGTTTTTGGTCTTGCGAGCAAGAGTTGTTTTCTGGTAAGGAGAGTCACTATTGCGCTCCCATTGCCATACACAGTACAAAAATCACTCGCGTCTGTTCCCAGCAAGTACAGTGTACTGGACTGAAGAGAATCTACTGTTCTTGTCAATTTCCTAAGCAGAGTTGAACTAGATATGGCCCGTGTGTGTAGGAAGCACAGTTCTTTTGTTCTGAGAAAGCTCACTGTTCTGGCCCTATAGGAAACACAGTAGAGTAGAAGAGTGGTCTTTTCTCAAAAGCAGAGTGTGTTTCTCGTAAGGCGAGCTAGTGTTTGTTTCCCAGTGAGAAATGGAGTTGAATGACATGCAGTTTCTGGTGCTAGGAGCAAGAGTTGTTTTCTGGTAAGGAGAGTCACTATTGCGCTCCCGTTGCCATATACAGTGCAAATAGCACTCGCGTCTGTTTCCAGCAACTACAGTGTACTGGACTGAAGAGAGGGTACTCTTCTTGTCAGTTTCCTAAGCAGAGTTGAACTAGATATGGCCCGTGTGTGTAGGAAGCACAGTTCTTTTGTTCTGAGCAAGCTCACTGTTCTGGCCCTATAGGAAACACAGTAGAGTAGAAGAGTGCTCTTTTCTCAAAAGCAGAGTGTTTTTCTTCTAAGGCGAGCTAGTGTTCGTTTCCCAGTCAGAAATGGAGTTGAATCACATGCAGTTTTTGGTCCTACGAGCAAGAGTTGTTTTCTGGTAGGAGAGTCACTATTGTGCTCCCATTGCCATACACAGTACAAATAGCACTCGCGTCTGTTCCCAGCAAGTACAGTGTACTGGACTGAAGAGAAGCTACTGTTCTTGTCAGTTTCCTAAGCAGAGTTGAACTAGATATGGCCCGTGTGTGTAGGAAGCAGAGTTCTTTTGTTCTGAGCAAGCTCACTGTTCTGGCCCTATAGGAAACACAGTAGAGTAGAAGAGTGCTCTTTTCTAAAAAGGAGAGTGTGTTTCTCGTAAGGCGAGCTAGTGTTTGTTTCCCAGTCAGAAATGGAGTTGAATCACATGCAGTTTCTGGTCCTACAAGCAAGAGTTTTTTTCTGTTAAGGAGGGTCACTATTGCGCTCGCATTGCCATACACAGTACTAATATCACTGGCGTCTATTCCCAGCAAGTACAGTGTACTGGACTGAAGAGAATCTACTGTTCTTGTTAGTTTCCTAAGCAGAGTTGAACTAGATATGGCCCGTGTGTGTAGGAAGCACAGTTCTTTTGTTCTGAGAAAGCTCACTGTTCTGGCCCTATAGGAATCACAGTAGAGTAGAAGAGTAGTCTTTTCTCAAAAGCAGAGTGTGTTTCTCGTAAGGCGAGCTAGTGTTTGTTTCCCAGTGAGAAAAGGAGTTGAATCACATGCATTTTCTGGCCCTAAGAGCAAGAGTTGTTTTCTGGTAAGGAGAGTCACTATTGCACTCCCATCGCCATACACAGTGCAAATAGCACTCGCGTCTGTTCCCAGCATGTACAGTGTACTGGACTGAAGAGAAGCTACTGTTATTGTCAGTTTCCTAAACAGAGTTGAACTAGATATGGCACGAGTGTGTAGGAAGCACAGTTCTTTTGTTCTGAGCAAGCTCACTGTTCTGGCCCTATAGGAAACACAGTAGAGTAGAAGAGTGCTCTTTTCTCAAAAGCAGAGTGTGTTTCTTGTAAGGCGAGCTAGTGTTTGTTTCCCAGTCAGAAATGGAGTTGAATGACATGCAGTTTCTGGTCCTACGAGCAAGAGTTGTTTTCTGGTAAGGAGAGTCACTATTGCCCTCCCATTGACATACACAGTACAAATATCACTCGCGTCTGTTCCCAGCAAGTACACTGTACTGGACTGAAGAGAATCTACTGTTCTTGTCAGTTTCCTAAGCAGAGTTGAACTAGATATGGCCCGTGTGTGTATGAAGCACAGTTCTTTTGTTCTGAGCAAGCTCACTCTTCTGGCCCTATAGGAAACACAGTAGAGTAGAAGAGCGGTCTTTACTCAAAAGCAGAGTGTGTTTCTTCTAAGGCGAGCTAGTGTTTGTTTCCCAGTCAGAAATGGAGTGAATCACATGCAGTTTTCGGTCTTAGGAGCAAGAGTTGTTTTCTGGTAAGGAGAGTCACTATTGCGCTCCCATTGCCATACACAGTGCAAATAGCACTCGCGTCTGTTCCCAGCAACTACAGTGTACTGGACTGAAGAGAAGCTACTGTTCTTGTAAGTTTCCTAAGCAGAGTTGAACTAGATATGGCCCGTGTGTGTAGGAAGCACAGTTCGTTTGTTCTGAGCAAGCTCACTGTTCTGGCCCTATAGGAAACACAGTAGAGTAGAAGAGTGCTCTTTTCTCAAAAGCAGAGTGTGTTTCTTCTAAGGCGAGCTAGTGTTTGTTTCTCAGTCAGAAATGGAGTTGAATCACATGCAGTTTTTGGTCCTACGAGCAAGAGTTGTTTTCTGGTAAGGAGAGTCACTATTGCGCTCCCATTGCCATACACAGCACAAATAGCACTCGCGTCTGTTCCCAGCAAGTACAGTGTACTGGACTGAAGAGAAGCTACTGTTCTTGTCAGTTTCCTTTGCAGAGTTGAACTAGATATGGCCCCATGTGTGTAGGAAGCACAGTTCTTTTGTTCTAAGCAAGCTCACTGTTCTGGCCCTATAGGAAACACAGTAGAGTAGAAGAGTGGTCTTTTCTCAAAAGCAGAGTGTGTTTCTTCTAAGGCGAGCTAGTGTTTGTTTCCCAGTCAGAAATGGAGTTGAATCACATGCAGTTTCTGGTCCTACGAGCAAGAGTTGTTTTCTGGTAAGGAGAGTCACTATTGCGCTCCCATTGCCATATACAGTGCAAATAGCACTCGCGTCTGTTCCCAGCAACTACAGTGTACTGCACTGAAGAGAGGGTACTCTTCTTGTCAGTTTCATAAGCAGAGTTGAACTAGATATGACCCGTGTGTGTAGGAAGCACAGTTCTTTTGTTCTGAGCAAGCTCACTGTTCTGGCCCTATAGGAAACACAGTAGAGTAGAAGAGTGCTCTTCTCTCAAAAGCAGAGTGTGTTTCTTCTAAGGCGAGCCAGTGTTTGTTTCCCAGTCAGAAATGGAGTTGAATCACATGCAGTTTTTGGTCCTACGAGCAAGAGTTGTTTTCTGGTAAGGAGAGTCACTATTGCACTCCCATTGCCATACACAGTGCAAATAGCACTCGCGTCTGTTCCCAGCAAGTACAGTGTACTGGACTGAAGAGAAGCAACTGTTCTTGTCAGTTTCCTAAGCAGAGTTGAACTAGATATGGCCCGTGTGTGTAGGAAGCAGAGTTCTTTTGTTCTGAGCAAGCTCACTGTTCTGGCACTATAGGAAACACAGTAGAGTAGAAGATTGCTCTTTTCTCAAAAGCAGAGTGTGTTTCTCGTAAGGCAAGCTAGTGTTTGTTTCCCAGTCAGAAATGGAGTTGAATCAAATGCAGTTTCTGGTCCTATGAGCAAGAGTTTTTTCTGGTAAGGAGAGTCACTATTGCGCTCCCATTGCCATACACAGTGCAAATAGCACTCGCGTCTGTTCCCAGCAAGTACAGTGTACTGGACTGAAGAGAATCTACTGTTCTTGTTAGTTTCCTAAGCAGAGTTGAACTAGATATGGCCCGTGTGTGTAGGAAGCACAGTTCTTTTGTTCTGAGAAAGCTCACTGTTCTGGCCCTATAGGAATCACAGTAGAGTAGAAGAGTGGTCTTCTCAAAAGCAGAGTGTGTTTCTCGTAAGGCGAGCTACTGTTTGTTTCCCAGTAGAAATGGACTTGAATCACATGCATTTTCTGGTCCTACGAGCAAGAGTTGTTTTCTGGTAAGGAGAGTCACTACTGTGCTCCCATTGCCATACACAGTGCAAATAGCACTCGCGTCTGTTCCCAGCATGTACAGTGTACTGGACTGAAGAGAAGCTACTGTTCTTGTCAGTTTCCTAAGCAGAGTTGAACTAGATATGGCTCCTGTGTGTAGGAAGCACAGTTCTTTTGTTCTGAGCAAGCTCACTGTTCTGGCACTATAGGAAACACAGTAGAGTAGAAAAGTGCTCTTTTCTCAAAAGCAGAGTGTGTTTCTCATAAGGCTAGCTAGTGTTTGTTTCCAGGTCAGAAATGGAGTTGAATCACATGCAGTTTTTGGTCCCACGAGCAAGAGTTGTTTTCTGGTAAGGAGAGTCACTATTGCGCTCCCATTGCCATACACAGCACAAATAGCACTTGCGTCTGTTCCCAGCAACTACAGTGTACTGGAATGAAGAGAAGCTACTGTTCTTGTCAGTTTCCTATGCAGAGTTGAACTAGATATGGCCCCTGTGTGTAGGAAGCACAGTTCTTTTGTTCTGAGCAAGCTCACTGTTCTGGCCCTATATGAATCACAGTAGAGTAGAAGAGTGGTCTTCTCAAAAGCAGAGTGTGTTTCTCGTAAGGCGAGCTACTGTTTGTTTCCCAGTGAGGAATGGAGTTGAATCACATGCATTTTCTTGTCCTACGAGCAAGAGTTGTTTTCTGGTAAGGAGAGTCACTATTGCGCTCCCATTGCCATACACAGTACAAATATCACTCGCGTCTGTTCCCAGCAACTACAGTGTACTGGAATGAAGAGAAGCTACTGTTCTTGTCAGTTTCCTATGCAGAGTTGAACTAGATATGGCCCGTGTGTGTAGGAAGCACAGTTCTTTTGTTCTGAGAAAGCACACTGTTCTGGCCCTATAGGAATCACAGTAGAGTAGAAGAGTGGTCTTCTCAAAAGCAGAGTGTGTTTCTCGTAAGGCGAGCTACTGTTTGTTTCCCAGTGAGAAATGGAGTTGAATCACATTCATTTTCTTGTCCTACGAGCAAGAGTTGTTTTCTGGTATGGAGAGTCACTATTGTGCTCCCATTGCCATACACAGTGCAAATTACACTCTTGTCTGTTCCCAGCAAGTGCAGTGTACTGGACTGAAGAGAAGCTACTGTTCTTGTCAGTTTCCTAAGCAGAGTTGAACTAGATATGGCCCGTGTGTGTAGGAAGCACAGTACTTTTGTTCTGAGCAAGCTCACTGTTCTGGCCCTATAGGAAACACAGTAGAGTAGAAGAGTGGTCTTTTCTCAAAAGCAGAGTGTGTTTCTTCTAAGGCGAGCTAGTGTTTGTTTCCCAGTCAGAAATGGAGTTGAATCACATGCAGTTTTTGGTCCTATGAGCAAGAGTTTTTTTCTGGTAAGGAGAGTCACTATTGCGCTCCCATTGCCATACACAGTGGAAATAGAACTCGCGTCTGTCCCAGCAAGTACAATGTACTGAACTGAAGAGAACCAACTGTTCTTGTCAGTTTCCTAAGCAGAGTTGAACTAGATATGGCCCGTGTGTGTAGGAAGCACAGTTCTTTTCTTCTGAGCAAGCTCACTGTTCTGGCCCTATAGGAAACACAGTAGAGTAGAAAAGTGCTCTTTTCTCAAAAGCAGAGTGTGTTTCTCGTAAGGCGAGCTAGTGTTTGTTTCCCAGTCAGAAATGGAGTTGAATCACATGCAGTTTTTGGTCCTATGAGCAAGAGTTTTTTTCTGGTAAGGAGAGTCACTATTGTGCTCTCATTGCCATACACAGTGGAAAGAGCACTCGCGTCTGTCCCAGCAAGTACAGTGTACTGAACTGAAGAGAAGCAACTGTTCTTGTCAGTTTCCTAAGCAGAGTTGAACTAGATATGGCCCGTGTGTGTAGGAAGCACAGTTCTTTTGTTCTGAGCAAGCTCACTGTTCTGGCCCTATAGGAAACACAGTAGAGTAGAAGAGTGCTCTTTTCTCAAAAGCAGAGTGTGTTTCTTCTAAGGCGAGCTAGTGTTTGTTTCCCAGTCAGAAATGGAGTTGAATCACATGCAGTTTCTGGTCCTACGAGCAAGAGTTGTTTTCTGGTAAGGAGAGTCACTATTGCGCTCCCATTGCCATATACAGTGCAAATAGCACTCGCGTCTGTTCCCAGCAACTACAGTGTACTGCACTGAAGAGAGGGTACTCTTCTTGTCAGTTTCATAAGCAGAGTTGAACTAGATATGACCCGTGTGTGTAGGAAGCACAGTTCTTTTGTTCTGAGCAAGCTCACTGTTCTGGCCCTATAGGAAACACAGTAGAGTAGAAGAGTGCTCTTCTCTCAAAAGCAGAGTGTGTTTCTTCTAAGGCGAGCCAGTGTTTGTTTCCCAGTCAGAAATGGAGTTGAATCACATGCAGTTTTTGGTCCTACGAGCAAGAGTTGTTTTCTGGTAAGGAGAGTCACTATTGCACTCCCATTGCCATACACAGTGCAAATAGCACTCGCGTCTGTTCCCAGCAAGTACAGTGTACTGGACTGAAGAGAAGCAACTGTTCTTGTCAGTTTCCTAAGCAGAGTTGAACTAGATATGGCCCGTGTGTGTAGGAAGCAGAGTTCTTTTGTTCTGAGCAAGCTCACTGTTCTGGCACTATAGGAAACACAGTAGAGTAGAAGATTGCTCTTTTCTCAAAAGCAGAGTGTGTTTCTCGTAAGGCAAGCTAGTGTTTGTTTCCCAGTCAGAAATGGAGTTGAATCAAATGCAGTTTCTGGTCCTATGAGCAAGAGTTTTTTCTGGTAAGGAGAGTCACTATTGCGCTCCCATTGCCATACACAGTGCAAATAGCACTCGCGTCTGTTCCCAGCAAGTACAGTGTACTGGACTGAAGAGAATCTACTGTTCTTGTTAGTTTCCTAAGCAGAGTTGAACTAGATATGGCCCGTGTGTGTAGGAAGCACAGTTCTTTTGTTCTGAGAAAGCTCACTGTTCTGGCCCTATAGGAATCACAGTAGAGTAGAAGAGTGGTCTTCTCAAAAGCAGAGTGTGTTTCTCGTAAGGCGAGCTACTGTTTGTTTCCCAGTAGAAATGGACTTGAATCACATGCATTTTCTGGTCCTACGAGCAAGAGTTGTTTTCTGGTAAGGAGAGTCACTACTGTGCTCCCATTGCCATACACAGTGCAAATAGCACTCGCGTCTGTTCCCAGCATGTACAGTGTACTGGACTGAAGAGAAGCTACTGTTCTTGTCAGTTTCCTAAGCAGAGTTGAACTAGATATGGCTCCTGTGTGTAGGAAGCACAGTTCTTTTGTTCTGAGCAAGCTCACTGTTCTGGCACTATAGGAAACACAGTAGAGTAGAAAAGTGCTCTTTTCTCAAAAGCAGAGTGTGTTTCTCATAAGGCTAGCTAGTGTTTGTTTCCAGGTCAGAAATGGAGTTGAATCACATGCAGTTTTTGGTCCCACGAGCAAGAGTTGTTTTCTGGTAAGGAGAGTCACTATTGCGCTCCCATTGCCATACACAGCACAAATAGCACTTGCGTCTGTTCCCAGCAACTACAGTGTACTGGAATGAAGAGAAGCTACTGTTCTTGTCAGTTTCCTATGCAGAGTTGAACTAGATATGGCCCCTGTGTGTAGGAAGCACAGTTCTTTTGTTCTGAGCAAGCTCACTGTTCTGGCCCTATATGAATCACAGTAGAGTAGAAGAGTGGTCTTCTCAAAAGCAGAGTGTGTTTCTCGTAAGGCGAGCTACTGTTTGTTTCCCAGTGAGGAATGGAGTTGAATCACATGCATTTTCTTGTCCTACGAGCAAGAGTTGTTTTCTGGTAAGGAGAGTCACTATTGCGCTCCCATTGCCATACACAGTACAAATATCACTCGCGTCTGTTCCCAGCAACTACAGTGTACTGGAATGAAGAGAAGCTACTGTTCTTGTCAGTTTCCTATGCAGAGTTGAACTAGATATGGCCCGTGTGTGTAGGAAGCACAGTTCTTTTGTTCTGAGAAAGCACACTGTTCTGGCCCTATAGGAATCACAGTAGAGTAGAAGAGTGGTCTTCTCAAAAGCAGAGTGTGTTTCTCGTAAGGCGAGCTACTGTTTGTTTCCCAGTGAGAAATGGAGTTGAATCACATTCATTTTCTTGTCCTACGAGCAAGAGTTGTTTTCTGGTATGGAGAGTCACTATTGTGCTCCCATTGCCATACACAGTGCAAATTACACTCTTGTCTGTTCCCAGCAAGTGCAGTGTACTGGACTGAAGAGAAGCTACTGTTCTTGTCAGTTTCCTAAGCAGAGTTGAACTAGATATGGCCCGTGTGTGTAGGAAGCACAGTACTTTTGTTCTGAGCAAGCTCACTGTTCTGGCCCTATAGGAAACACAGTAGAGTAGAAGAGTGGTCTTTTCTCAAAAGCAGAGTGTGTTTCTTCTAAGGCGAGCTAGTGTTTGTTTCCCAGTCAGAAATGGAGTTGAATCACATGCAGTTTTTGGTCCTATGAGCAAGAGTTTTTTTCTGGTAAGGAGAGTCACTATTGCGCTCCCATTGCCATACACAGTGGAAATAGAACTCGCGTCTGTCCCAGCAAGTACAATGTACTGAACTGAAGAGAACCAACTGTTCTTGTCAGTTTCCTAAGCAGAGTTGAACTAGATATGGCCCGTGTGTGTAGGAAGCACAGTTCTTTTCTTCTGAGCAAGCTCACTGTTCTGGCCCTATAGGAAACACAGTAGAGTAGAAAAGTGCTCTTTTCTCAAAAGCAGAGTGTGTTTCTCGTAAGGCGAGCTAGTGTTTGTTTCCCAGTCAGAAATGGAGTTGAATCACATGCAGTTTTTGGTCCTATGAGCAAGAGTTTTTTTCTGGTAAGGAGAGTCACTATTGTGCTCTCATTGCCATACACAGTGGAAAGAGCACTCGCGTCTGTCCCAGCAAGTACAGTGTACTGAACTGAAGAGAAGCAACTGTTCTTGTCAGTTTCCTAAGCAGAGTTGAACTAGATATGGCCCGTGTGTGTAGGAAGCACAGTTCTTTTGTTCTGAGCAAGCTCACTGTTCTGGCCCTATAGGAAACACAGTAGAGTAGAAGAGTGCTCTTTTCTCAAAAGCAGAGTGTGTTTCTTCTAAGGCGAGCTAGTGTTTGTTTCCCAGTCAGAAATGGAGTTGAATCACATGCAGTTTTTGGTCCCACGAGCAAGAGTTGTTTTCTGGTAAGGAGGGTCACTATTGAGCTCCCATTGCCATACAAAGCTTAAATAGCACTCGCGTCTGTTCCCAGCAACTACAGTGTACTGGACTGAAGAGAAGCTACTGTTCTTGTCAGTTTCCTATGCAGAGTTGAACTAGATATGGCCCGTGTGTGTAGGATGCACAGTTCTTTTGTTCTGAGCAAGCTCACTGTTCTGGCCCTATAGGAAACACAGTAGAGTAGAAGAGTGCTCTTTTCTCAAAAGCAGAGTGTGTTTCTTCTAAGGCGAGCTAGTGTTTGTTTCCCAGTCAGAAATGGAGTTGAATGACATGGAGTTTCTTGTCCTACGAGCAAGAGTTGTTTTCTGTTAAGGAGAGTCACTATTGCGCTCCCATTGCCATATACAGTGGAAATAGCACTCGCGTCTGTCCCAGCAAGTACAGTGTACTGAACTGAAGAGAAGCAACTGTTCTTGTCAGTTTCCTAAGCAGAGTTGAACTAGATATGGCCCGTGTGTGTAGGAAGCACAGTTCTTTTTTTCTGAGCAAGCTCACTGTTCTGGCCCTATAGGAAACACAGTGGAGTAGAAAAGTGCTCTTTTCTCAAAAGCAGAGTGTGTTTCTCATAAGGCTAGCTAGTGTTTGTTTCCCAGTCAGAAATGGAGTTGAATCACATGCAGTTTTTGGTCCCATGAGCAAGAGTTGTTTTCTGGTAGGAGAGTCACTATTGCACTCCCATTGCCATACACAGTACAAATAGCCCTCGCGTCTGTTCCCAGCAAGTACAGTGTACTGGACTGAAGAGAAGCTACTGTTCTTGTCAGTTTCCTAAGCAGAGTTGAACTAGATATGGCCCGTGTGTGTAGGAAGCAGAGTTCTTTTGTTCTGAGCAAGCTCACTCTTCTGGCCCTATAGGAAACACAGTAGAGTAGAAGAGTGCTCTTTTCTCAAAAGCAGAGTGTGTTTCTTCTAAGGCGAGCTAGTGTTTGTTTCCCAGTCAGAAATGGAGTTGAATCACATGCAGTTTTCGGTCTTACGAGCAAGAGTTGTTTTCTGGTAAGGAGAGTCACTATTGTGCTCCCATTGCCATACACAGTGCAAATAGCACTCGCGTCTGTTCCCAGCAACTACAGTGTACTGGACTGAAGAGAAGCTACTGTTCTTGTAAGTTTCCTAAGCAGAGTTGAACTAGATATGGCCCGTGTGTGTAGGAAGCACAGTTCGTTTGTTCTGAGCAAGCTCACTGTTCTGGCCCTATAGGAAACACAGTAGAGTAGAAGAGTGCTCTTTCCTCAAAAGCAGAGTGTGTTTCTTCTAAGGCGAGCTAGTGTTTGTTTCTCAGTCAGAAATGGAGTTGAATCACATGCAGTTTTTGGTCCCACGAGCAAGAGTTGTTTTCTGGTAAGGAGAGTCACTATTGCGCTCCCATTGCCATACACAGCACAAATAGCACTCGCGTCTGTTCCCAGCAACTACAGTGTACTGGACTGAAGAGAAGCTACTGTTCTTGTCAGTTTCCTTTGCAGAGTTGAACTAGATATGGCCCCATGTGTGTAGGAAGCACAGTTCTTTTGTTCTGAGCAAGCTCACTGTTCTGGCCCTATAGGAAACACAGTAGAGTAGAAGAGTGGTCTTTTCTCAAAAGCAGAGTGTGTTTCTTCTAAGGCGAGCTAGTGTTTGTTTCCCAGTCAGAAATGGAGTTGAATGTAATGCAGTTTCTGGTCCTACGAGCAAGAGTTGTTTTCTGGTAAGGAGAGTCACTATTGCGCTCCCATTGCCATATACAGTGCAAATAGCACTCGCGTCTGTTCCCAGCAACTACAGTGTACTGCACTGAAGAGAGGGTAATCTTCTTGTCAGTTTCCTAAGCAGAGTTGAACTAGATATGGCCCGTGTGTGTAGGAAGCACAGTTCTTTTGTTCTGAGCAAGCTCACTGTTCTGGCCCTATAGTAAACACAGTAGAGTAGAAGAGTGCTTTTCTCTCAAAAGCAGAGTGTGTTTCTTCTAAGGCGAGCTAGTGTTTGTTTCCCAGTCAGAAATGGAGTTGAATCACATGCAGTTTTTGGTCCTACGAGCAAGAGTTGTTTTCTGGTAAGGAGAGTCACTATTGCGCTCCCATTGCCATACACAGTGCAAATAGCACTCGCGTCTGTTCCCAGCAAGTACAGTGTACTGGACTGAAGAGAAGCAACTGTTCTTGTCAGTTTCCTAAGCAGAGTTGAACTAGATATGGCCCGTGTGTGTAGGAAGCAGAGTTCTTTTGTTCTGAGCAAGCTCACTGTTCTGGCACTAAAGGAAACACAGTAGAGTAGAAGAGTGTTCTTTTCTCAAAAGCAGAGTGTGTTTCTTCTAAGGCGAGCTAGTGTTTGTTTCCCAGTCAGAAATGGAGTTGAATCACATGCAGTTTCTGGTCCTATGAGCAAGAGTTTTTTTTCTGGTAAGGAGAGTCACTATTGCGCTCGCATTGCCATACACAGTACTAATATCACTCGCGTCTGTTCCCAGCAAGTACAGTGTACTGGACTGAAGAGAATCTACTGTTCTTGTTAGTTTCCTATGCAGAGTTGAACTAGATATGGCCCGTGTGTGTAGGAAGCACAGTTCTTTTGTTCTGAGAAAGCTCACTGTTCTGGCCCTATAGGAATCACAGTAGAGTAGAAGAGTGGTCTTCTCAAAAGCAGAGTGTGTTTCTCGTAAGGCGAGCTACTGTTTGTTTCCCAGTAGAAATGGAGTTGAATCACATGCATTTTCTGGTCCTACGAGCAAGAGTTGTTTTCTGGTAAGGAGAGTCATTACTGTGCTCCCATTGCCATACACAGTGCAAATAGCACTCGCGTCTGTTCCCAGCATGTACAGTGTACTGGACTGAAGAGAAGCTACTGTTCTTGTCAGTTTCCTAAGCAGAGTTGAACTAGATATGGCCCGTGTGTGTAGGAAGCACAGTTCTTTTGTTCTGAGCAAGCTCACTGTTCTGGCCCTATAGGAAACACAGTAGAGTAGAAAAGTGCTCTTTTCTCAAAAGCAGAGTGTGTTTCTCATAAGGCTAGCTAGTGTTTGTTTCCAGGTCAGAAATGGAGTTGAATCACATGCAGTTTTTGGTCCCACGAGCAAGAGTTGTTTTCTGGTAAGGAGAGTCACTATTGTGCTCCCATTGCCATACACAGCACAAATAGCACTTGCGTCTGTTCCCAGCAACTACAGTGTACTGGAATGAAGAGAAGCTACTGTTCTTGTCAGTTTCCTATTCAGAGTTGAACTAGATATGGCCCGTGTGTGTAGGAAGCACAGTTCTTTTGTTCTGAGCAAGCTCACTGTTCTGGCCCTATATGAATCACAGTAGAGTAGAAGAGTGGTCTTCTCAAAAGCAGAGTGTGTTTCTCGTAAGGCGAGCTAGTGTTTGTTTCCCAGTGAGAAATGGATTTGAATCACATGCATTTTCTTGTCCTATGAGCAAGAGTTGTTTTCTGGTAAGGAGAGTCACTATTGCGCTCCCATTGCCATACACAGTACAAATATCACTCGTGTCTGTTCCCAGCAACTACAGTGTACTGGAATGAAGACAAGCTACTGTTCTTGTCAGTTTCCTATGCAGAGTTGAACTAGATATGGCCCGTGTGTGTAGGAAGCACAGTTCTTTTGTTCTGAGAAAGCTCACTGTTCTGGACCTATAGGAATCACAGTAGAGTAGAAGAGTGGTCTTCTCAAAAGCAGAGTGTGTTTCTCGTAAGGCGAGCTACTGTTTGTTTCCCAGTCAGAAATGGAGTTGAATCACATGCATTTTCTTGTCCTACGAGCAAGAGTTGTTTTCTGGTAAGGAGAGTCACTATTGTGCTCCCATTGCCATACACAGTGCAAATAACACTATTGTCTGTTCCCAGCAAGTGCAGTGTACTGGACTGAAGAGAAGCTACTGTTCTTGTCAGTTTCCTAAGCAGAGTTGAACTAGATATGGCCCGTGTGTGTAGGAAGCACAGTACTTTTGTTCTGAGCAAGCTCACTGTTCTGGCCCTATAGGAAACACAGTAGAGTAGAGGAGTGGTCTTTTCTCAAAAGCAGAGTGTGTTTCTTCTAAGGCGAGCTAGTGTTTGTTTCCCAGTCAGAAATGGAGTTGAATCACATGCAGTTTTTGGTCCTATGAGCAAGAGTTTTTTTCTGGTAAGGAGAGTCACTATTGCGCTCCCATTGCCATACACAGTGGAAATAGAACTCGCGTCTGTCCCAGCAAGTACAATGTACTGAACTGAAGAGAATCAACTGTTCTTGTCAGTTTCCTAAGCAGAGTTGAACTAGATATGGCCCGTGTGTGTAGGAAGCACAGTTCTTTTCTTCTGAGCAAGCTCACTGTTCTGGCCCTATAGGAAACACAGTAGAGTAGAAAAGTGCTCTTTTCTCAAAAGCAGAGTGTGTTTCTCGTAAGGCGAGCTTGTGTTTGTTTCCCAGTCAGAAATGGAGTTGAATCACATGCAGTTTTTGGTCCTATGAGCAAGAGTTTTTTTCTGGTAAGGAGAGTCACTATTGTGCTCCCATTGCCATACACAGTGGAAATAGCACTCGCGTCTGTCCCAGCAAGTACAGTGTACTGAACTGAAGAGAAGCAACTGTTCTTGTCAGTTTCCTAAGCAGAGTTGAACTAGATATGGCCCGTGTGTGTAGGAAGCACAGTTCTTTTGTTCTGAGCAAGCTCACTGTTCTGGCCCTATAGGAAACACAGTAGAGTAGAAGAGTGCTCTTTTCTCAAAATCAGAGTGTGTTTCTTCTAAGGCGAGCTAGTGTTTGTTTCCCAGTCAGAAATGGAGTTGAATCACATGCAGTTTTTGGTCCCACGAGCAAGAGTTGTTTTCTGGTAAGGAGGGTCACTATTGCGCTCCCATTGCCTTATACAGTGGCAATAGCACTCGCGTCTGTCCCAGCAAGTACAGTGTACTGAACTGAAGAGAAGCAACTGTTCTTGTCAGTTTCCTAAGCAGAGTTGAACTAGATATGGCCCGTGTGTGTAGGAAGCACAGTTCTTTTTTTCTGAGCAAGCTCACTTTTCTGGCACTATAGGAAACACAGAAGAGTAGAAAAGTGCTCTTTTCTCAAAAGCAGAGTGTGATTCTCATAAGGCTAGCTAGTGTTTGTTTCCCAGTCAGAAATGGAGTTGAATCACATGCAGTTTTTGGTCCCATGAGCAAGAGTTGTTTTCTGGTAAGGAGAGTCACTATTGCGCTCCCATTGCCATACACAGCACAAATAGCACTTGCGTCTGTTTCCAGCAACTACAGTGTACTGAACTGAAGAGAATCAACTGTTCTTGTCAGTTTCCTAAGCAGAGTTGAACTAGATATGGCCCGTGTGTGTAGGAAGCACAGTTCTTTTCTTCTGAGCAAGCTCACTGTTCTGGCCATATAGGAAACACAGTAGAGTAGAAGAGTGCTCTTTTCTCAAAAGCAGAGTGTGTTTCTTCTAAGGCGAGCTAGTGTTTGTTTCCCAGTCAGAAATGGAGTTGAATCACATGCCGTTTTTGGTCCTACGAGCAGGAGTTGTTTTCTGGTAAGGAGAGTCACTATTACGCTCCCTTTGCCATACACAGTGCAAATTACACTCTTGTCTGTTCCCAGCAAGTACAGTGTACTAGACTGAAGAGAAGCTACTGTTCTTGTCAGTTTCCTAAGCAGAGTTGAACTATATATGGCCCGTGTGTGTAGGAAGCACAGTTCTTTTGTTCTGAGCAAGCTCACTGTTCTGGCCCTATAGGAAACACAGTAGAGTAGAAGAGTGGTCTTTTCTCAAAAGCAGAGTGTGTTTCTTCTAAGGCGAGCTAGTGTTTGTTTCCCAGTAAGAAATGGAGTTGAATCACATGCAGTTTTTGGTCCTATGAGGAAGAGTTTTTTTCTGGTAAGGAGAGTCACTATTGCGCTCCCATTGCCATACACAGTGGAAATAGCACTCGCGTCTGTCCCAGCAAGTACAGTGTACTGAACTGAAGAGAAGCAACTGTTCTTGTCAGTTTCGTAAGCAGAGTTGAACTGGATATGGCCCTTGTGTGTAGGAAGCACAGTTCTTTTGTTCTGAGCAAGCTCACTGTTCTGGCCCTATAGGAAACACAGTAGAGTAGAAGAGAGCTCTTTTCTCAAAAGCAGAGTGTGTATCTTCTAAGGCGAGCTAGTGTTTGTTTCCCAGTCAGAAATGGAGTTGAATCACATGCAGTTTTTGGTCCCAAGAGCAAGAGTTGTTTTCTGGTAAGGAGGGTCACTATTGCGCTCCCATTGCCATACAAAGCGCAAATAGCACTCGCATCTGTTCCCAGCAACTACAGTGTACTGGACTGAAGAGAAGCTACTGTTCTTGTCAGTTTCCTATGCAGAGTTGAACTAGATATGGCCCGTGTGTGTAGGATGCACAGTTCTTTTGTTCTGAGCAAGCTCACTGTTCTGGCCCTATAGGAAACACAGTAGAGTAGAAGAGTGGTCTTTTCTCAAAAGCAGAGTGTGTTTCTTCTAAGGCGAGCTAGTGTTTGTTTCCCAGTCAGAAATGGAGTTGAATGACATGCAGTTTCTGGTCCTACGAGCAAGAGTTGTTTTCTGGTAATGAGAGTCACTATTGCGCTCCCATTGCCTTACACAGTGCAAATAGCACTCGCGTCTGTTTCCAGCAACTACAGTGTACTGGACTGAAGAGAGGGTACTCTTCTTGTCAGTTTCCTAAGCAGAGTTGAACTAGATATGTCCCGTGGGTGTAGGAAGCACAGTTCTTTTGTTCTGAGCAAGCTCACTGTTCTGGCCCTATAGGAAACACAGTAGAGTAGAAGAGTGGACTTTTCTCAAAAGCAGAGTGTGTTTCTTCTAAGGCGAGCTAGTGTTTGTTTCCCAGTCAGAAATGGAGTTGAATCACATGCAGTTTTTGGTCCTACGAGCAAGAGTTGTTTTCTGGTAGGAGAGTCACTATTGTGCTCCCAATGCCATACACAGTACAAATAGCACTCGCGTCTGTTCCCAGCAAGTACAGTGTACTGGACTGAAGAGAAGCTACTGTTCTTGTCAGTTTCCTAAGCAGAGTTGAACTAGATATGGCCCGTGTGTGTAGGAAGCAGAGTTCTTTTGTTCTGAGCAAGCTCACTGTTCTGGCCCTATAGGAAACACAGTAGAGTAGAAGAGTGCTCTTTTCTCAAAAGCAGAGTGTGTTTCTTCTAAGGCGAGCTATTGTTTGTTTCCCAGTCAGAAATGGAGTTGAATCACATGCAGTTTTCGGTCTTACGAGCAAGAGTTGTTTTCTGGTAAGGAGAGTCACTATTGCGCTACCATTGCCATACACAGTGCAAATAGCACTCGTGTCTGTTGCCAGCAAGTACAGTGTACTGGACTGAAGAGAAGCAACTGTTCTTGTCAGTTTCCTAAGCAGAGTTGAACTACATATGGCCGGTGTGTGTAGGACGCACAGTTCTTTTGTTCTGAGCAAGCTCACTGTTCTGGCCCTATTGGAAACACAGTAGAGTAGAAGAGTGGTCTTTTCTCAAAAGCAGAGTGTGTTTCTCGTAAGGCGAGCTAGTGTTTGTTTCCCCTGAGAAATTGAGTTGAATCACATGCATTTTCTGGTCCTACGAGCAAGAGTTGTTTTCTGGTAAGGAGAGTCACTATTGCGCTCCCATTGCCATACACAGTGCAAATAGCACTCGCGTCTTTTCCCAGCATGTACAGTGTACTGGACTGAAGAGAAGCTACTGTTATTGTCAGTTTCCTAAACAGAGTTGAACTAGATATGGCCCAAGTGTGTAGGAAGCACAGTTCTTTTGTTCTGAGCAAGCTCACTGTTCTGGCCCTATAGGAAACACAGTAGAGTAGAAGAGTACTCTTTTCTCAAAAGCAGAGTGTGTTTCTCGTAAGGCGAGCTAGTGTTTGTTTCCCAGTCAGAGATGGAGTTGAATCACAGGCCGTTTTTGGTCCTACGAGCAGGAGTTTTTTTCTGGTAAGGAGAGTCACTATTGCGCTCCCATTGCCATACACAGTGCAAATAACACTCTTGTCTGTTCCCAGCAAGTACAGTGTACTAGACTGAAGAGAAGCAACTGTTCTTGTCAGTTTCCTAAGCAGAGTTGAACTAGATATGGCCCGTGTGTGTAGGAGCACAGTTCTTTTTTTCTGAGCAAGCTCACTGTTCTGGCCCTATGGGAAACACAGTAGAGTAGAAGAGTGGTCTTTTCTCAAAAGCAGAGTGTGTTTCTTCTAAGGCGAGCTAGTGTTTGTTTCCCAGTCAGAAATGGAGTTGAATCACATGCAGTTTTTGGTCCTATGAGGAAGAGTTGTTTTCTGGTAAGGAGAGTCACTATTGCGCTCCCATTGCCATACACAGTGGAAATAGAACTCGCGTCTGTCCCAGCAAGTACAGTGTACTGAACTGAAGAGAAGCAACTGTTCTTGTCAGTTTCCTAAGCAGAGTTGAACTAGATATGGCCCGTGTGTGTAGGAAGCACAGTTCTTTAGTTCTGAGCAAGCTCACTGTTCTGGCCCTATAGGAAACACAGTAGAGTAGAAGAGTGGTCTTTTCTCAAAAGCAGAGTGTGTTTCTTCTAAGGCGAGCTAGTGTTTGTTTTCCAGTCAGAAATGGAGTTGAATCACATGCAGTTTTTGGTCCTATGAGCAAGAGTTTTTTTCTGGTAAGGAGAGTCACTATTGCGCTCCTATGCCATACACAGTGGAAATAGCACACGCGTCTGTCCCAGCAAGTACAATGTACTGAACTGAAGAGAATCAACTGTTCTTGTCAGTTTCCTAAGCAGAGTTGAACTAGATATGGCCAGTGTGTGTAGGAAGCACAGTTCTTTTCTTCTGAACAAGCTCACTGTTTTGGCCCTATAGGAAACACAGTAGAGTAGAAAAGTGCTCTTTTCTCAAAAGCAGAGTGTGTTTCTCGTAAGGCGAGCTAGTGTTTGTTTCCCAGTCAGAAATGGAGTTGAATCACATAAGTTTCTGGTCCTATGAGCAAGAGTTTTTTTCTGGTAAGGAGAGTCACTATTGCGCTCCCATTGCCATACTCAGTGGAAATAGCACTCTAGTCTGTCCCAGCAAGTACAGTGTACTGAACTGAAGAGAAGCTACTGTTCTTGTCAGTTTCCTAAGCAGAGTTGAACTAGATATGGCAGTGTGTGTAGGAAGCACAGTTCTTTTGTTCTGAGCAAGCTCACTGTTCTGGCCCTATAGGAAACACAGTAGAGTAGAAGACTGCTCTTTTCTCAAAAGCAGAGTGTGTTTCTTCTAAGGCGAGCTAGTGTTTGTTTCCCAGTCAGAAATGGAGTTGAATGACATGCAGTTTCTGGTCCTACGAGCAAGAGTTGTTTTCTGGTAAGGAGAGTCACTATTGCACTCCCATTGCCATATACAGTGCAAATAGCACTCGCGTCTGTCCCAGCAACTACAGTGTACTGGACTGAAGAGAGGGTACTCTTCTTGTCAGTTTCCTAAGCAGAGTTGAACTAGATATGGCCCGTGTGTGTAGGAAGCACAGTTCTTTTGTTCTGAGCAAGCTCACTGTTCTGGCCCTATAGGAAACACAGTAGAGTAGAAGAGTGCTCTTTTCTCAAAAGCAGAGTGTGTTTCTTCTAAGGTGAGCTAGTGCTTGTTTCCCAGTGAGAAATGGAGTTGAATCACATGCAGTTTTTGTTCCTACGAGCAAGAGTTGTTTTCTGGTAGGAGAGTCACTATTGTGCTCCCATTGCCATACACAGTACAAATAGCACTCGCGTCTGTTCCCAGCAAGTACAGTGTACTGGACTGAAGAGAACCTACTGTTCTTGTCAGTTTCCTAAGCAGAGTTGAACTAGATATGGCCCGTGTGTGTAGGAAGCAGAGTTCTTTTGTTCTGAGCAAGCTCACTGTTCTGGCCCTATAGGAAACACAGTAGAGTAGAAGAGTGGTCTTTTATCAAAAGCAGAGTGTGTTTCTTCTAAGGCGAGCTAGTGTTTGTTTCCCAGTCAGAAATGGAGTTGAATCACATGCAGTTTTTGGTCCTATGAGCAAGAGTTGTTTTCTGGTAAGGAGGGTCACTATTGTGCTCCCTTTGCAATGCACAGTGCAAATAGCACTCGCGTCTGTTCACAGCAAGTACAGTGTACTGGACTGAAGAGAAGCTACTGTTCTTGTCAGTTTCCTAAGCAGAGTTGAACTAGATATGGCCCGTGTGTGTAGGAAGCACAGTTCTTTTGTTCTGAGCAAGCTCACTGTTCTGGCCTTATAGGAAACACAGTAGAGTAGAAGAGTGCTCTTTTCTCAAAGCAGAGTGTGTTTCTTCTAAGGCGAGCTAGTGTTTGTTTCCCAGTCAGAAATGGAGTTGAATCACATGCAGTTTTTGGTCCCATGAGCAAGAGTTTTTTTCTGGTAAGGAGAGTCACTATTGTGCTCCCTTTGCCATACACAGTGGAAATAGCACTAGCGTCTGTCCCAGCAAGTACAGTGTACTGAACTGAAGAGAAGCAACTGTTCTTGTCATTTTCCTAAGCAGAGTTGAACTAGATATGGCCCGTGTGTGTAAGAAGCACAGTTCTTTTGTTCTGAGCAAGTTCACTGTTCTGGCCCTATAGGAAACACAGTAGAGTAGAAAAGTGCTCTTTTCTCAAAAGCAGAGTGTGTTTCTTGTAAGGCGAGCTAGTGTTTGTTTCCCAGTCAGAAATGGAGTTAAATCACATACAGTTTTTGGTCCTACAAGCAAGAGTTGTTTTCTGGTAAGGAGAGTCAATATTGCGCTCCCATTGCCATAAACAGTAAAAATATCACTCGCGTATGTTCCCAGCAAGTACAGTGTACTGGACTGAAGAGAAGCTACTGTTCTTGTCAGTTTCCTATGCAGAGTTGAACTAGATATGGCCCGTGTGTGTAGGAAGCACAGTTCTTTTGTTCTGAGCAAGCTCACTTTTCTGGCCCTATAGGAAAAACAGTAGAGTAGAAGAGTGCTCTTTTCTCAAAAGCAGAGTGTGTTTCTTCTAAGGCGAGCTAGTGTTTGTTTCCCAGTCAGAAATGGAGTTGAATCACATGCAGTTTTTGGTCCTATGAGGAAGAGTTTTTTTCTGGTAAGGAGAGTCACTATTGTGCTCCCATTGCCATACACAGTGGAAATAGCACTCGCGTCTGTCCCAGCAAGTACAGTGTACTGAACTGAAGAGAAGCAACTGTTCTTCTCAGTTTCGTAAGCAGAGTTGAACTAGATATGGCCCGTGTGTGTAGGAAGCACAGTTCTTTTTTTCTGAGCAAGCTCACTGTTCTGTCCCTATAGGAAAAACAGTAGAGTAGAAAAGTGCTCTTTTCTCAAAAGCAGAGTGTGTTTCTCATAAGGCTAGCTAGTGTTTGTTTCCCAGTCAGAAATGGAGTTGAATCACATGCAGTTTTTGGTCCCATGAGCAAGAGTTGTTTTCTGGTAAGGAGAGTCACTATTGCGCTCCCATTGCCATACTCAGTGGAAATAGCACTCTAGTCTGTCCCAGCAAGTACAGTGTACTGAACTGAAGAGAAGCTACTGTTCTTGTCAGTTTCCTAAGCAGAGTTGAACTAGATATGGCAGTGTGTGTAGGAAGCACAGTTCTTTTGTTCTGAGCAAGCTCACTGTTCTGGCCCTATAGGAAACACAGTAGAGTAGAAGACTGCTCTTTTCTCAAAAGCAGAGTGTGTTTCTTCTAAGGCGAGCTAGTGTTTGTTTCCCAGTCAGAAATGGAGTTGAATGACATGCAGTTTCTGGTCCTACGAGCAAGAGTTGTTTTCTGGTAAGGAGAGTCACTATTGCACTCCCATTGCCATATACAGTGCAAATAGCACTCGCGTCTGTCCCAGCAACTACAGTGTACTGGACTGAAGAGAGGGTACTCTTCTTGTCAGTTTCCTAAGCAGAGTTGAACTAGATATGGCCCGTGTGTGTAGGAAGCACAGTTCTTTTGTTCTGAGCAAGCTCACTGTTCTGGCCCTATAGGAAACACAGTAGAGTAGAAGAGTGCTCTTTTCTCAAAAGCAGAGTGTGTTTCTTCTAAGGTGAGCTAGTGCTTGTTTCCCAGTGAGAAATGGAGTTGAATCACATGCAGTTTTTGTTCCTACGAGCAAGAGTTGTTTTCTGGTAGGAGAGTCACTATTGTGCTCCCATTGCGATACACAGTACAAATAGCACTCGCGTCTGTTCCCAGCAAGTACAGTGTACTGGACTGAAGAGAACCTACTGTTCTTGTCAGTTTCCTAAGCAGAGTTGAACTAGATATGGCCCGTGTGTGTAGGAAGCAGAGTTCTTTTGTTCTGAGCAAGCTCACTGTTCTGGCCCTATAGGAAACACAGTAGAGTAGAAGAGTACTCTTTTCTCAAAAGCAGAGTGTGTTTCTTGTAAGGCGAGCTAGTGTTTGTTTCCCAGTCAGAAATGGAGTTGAATCACATGCAGTTTTCGGTCTTAAGAGCAAGAGTTGTTTTCTGGTAAGGAGAGTCACTATTGCGCTCCCATTGCCATACACAGTGCAAATAGCACTCGTGTCTGTTGCCAGCAAGTAGAGTGTACTGGACTGAAGAGAAGCAACTGTTCTTGTCTGTTTCCTAAGCAGAGTTGAACTAGATATGGCCCGTGTGTGTAGGAAGCACAGTTCTTTTGTTCTGAGCAAGCTCACTGTTCTGGCCCTATTGGAAACACAGTAGAGTAGAAGAGTGGTCTTTTCTCAAAAGCGGAGTGTGTTTCTCGTAAGGCGAGCTAGTGTTTGTTTCCCAGTGAGAAATGGAGTTGAATCACATGCATTTTCTGATCCTACGAGCAAGAGCTGTTTTCTGGTAATGAGTGTCACTATTGCGCTCCCATTGCCATACACAGTGCAAATAGCTCTCGCATCTGTTCCCAGCATGTACAGTGCACTGGACAGAAGAGAAACTACTGTTCTTGTCAGTTTCCTAAGCAGAGTTGAACTAGATATGGCCCGTGTGTGTAGGAAGCACAGTTCTTTTGTTCTGAGCAAGCTCACTGTTCTGGCCCTATAGGAAACACAGTAGAGTAGAAGAGAGCTCTTTTCTCAAAAGCAGAGTGTGTTTCTTCTAAGGCGAGCTAGTGTTTGTTTCCCAGTCAGAAATGGAGTTGAATCACATGCCGTTTTTGGTCCTACGAGCAGGAGTTGTTTTCTGGTAAGGAGAGTCACTATTACGCTCCCATTGCCATACACAGTGCAAATAACACTCTTGTCTGTTCCCAGCAAGTACAGTGTACTAGACTGAAGAGAAGCTACTGTGCTTGTCAGTTTCCTAAGCAGAGTTGAACTAGATATGGCCCGTGTGTGTAGGAAGCACAGTTCTTTTGTTCTGAGCAAGCTCACTGTTCTGGCCCTATAGGAAAAACAGTAGAGTAGAAGAGTGGTCTTTTCTCAAAAGCAGAGTGTGTTTCTTCTAAAGCGAGCTAGTGTTTGTTTCCCAGTCAGAAATGGAGTTGAATCACATGCAGTTTTTGGTCCTATGAGCAAGAGTTTATTTCTGGTAAGGAGAGTCACTATTGTGCTCCCGTTGCCAAACACAGTGGAAATAGCACTCGCGTCTGTCCCAGCAAGTACAGTGTACTGAACTGAAGAGAAGCAACTGTTCTTGTCATTTTCCTAAGCAGAGTTGAACTAGATATGGCCCGTGTGTGTAGGAAGCACAGTTCTTTTGTTCTGAGCAAGTTCACTGTTCTGGCCCTATAGGAAACACAGTAGAGTAGAAAAGTGCTCTTTTCTCAAAAGCAGAGTGTGTTTCTTGTAAGGCGAGCTAGTGTTTGTTTCCCAGTCAGAAATGGAGTTAAATCATATAGAGTTTTTGGTCCTACGAGCAAGAGTTGTTTTCTGGTAAGGAGAGTCACTATTGCGCTCCCTTTGCCATACAAAGTGCAAATAGCACTGGCGTCTGTTCCCAGCAAGTACAGTGTACTAGACTGAAGAGAAGCTACTGTTCTTGTCAGTTTCCTAAGCAGAGTTGAACTAGATATGGCCCGTGTGTGTAGGAAGCACAGTTCTTTTGTTCTGAGCAAGCTCACTGTTCTGGCCCTATAGGAAACACAGTAGAGTAGAAGCGTGGTCTTTTCTCAAAAGCAGAGTGTGTTTCTTCTAAGGCGAGCTAGTGTTTGTTTCCCAGTAAGAAATGGAGTTGAATCACATGCAGTTTTTGGTCCTATGAGGAAGAGTTTTTTTCTGGTAAGGAGAGTCACTATTGTGCTCCCATTGCCATACACAGTGGAAATAGCACTCGCGTCTGTCCCAGCAAGTTCAGTGTACTGAACTGAAGAGAAGCAACTGTTCTTGTCAGTTTCGTAAGCAGAGTTGAACTAGATATGGCCCGTGTGTGTAGGAAGCACAGTTCTTTTTTTCTGAGCAAGCTCACTGTTCTGTCCCTATAGGAAAAACAGTAGAGTAGAAAAGTGCTCTTTTCTCAAAAGCAGAGTGTGTTTCTCATAAGGCTAGCTAGTGTTTGTTTCCCAGTCAGAAATGGAGTTGAATCACATGCAGTTTTTGGTCCCATGAGCAAGAGTTGTTTTCTGGTAAGGAGAGTCACTATTGCGCTCCCATTGCCATACACAGCACAAATAGCACTTGCGTCTGTTCCCAGCAACTACAGTGTACTGAACTGAAGAGAATCAACTGTTCTTGTCAGTTTCCTAAGCAGAGTTGAACTAGATATGGCCCGTGTGTGTAGGAAGCACAGTTCTTTTCTTCTGAGCAAGCTCACTGTTCTGGCCCTATAGGAAACACAGTAGAGTAGAAGAGTACTCTTTTCTCAAAAGCAGAGTGTGTTTCTTGTAAGGCGAGCTAGTGTTTGTTTCCCAGTCAGAAATGGAGTTGAATCACATGCAGTTTTCGGTCTTAAGAGCAAGAGTTGTTTTCTGGTAAGGAGAGTCACTATTGCGCTCCCATTGCCATACACAGTGCAAATAGCACTCGTGTCTGTTGCCAGCAAGTAGAGTGTACTGGACTGAAGAGAAGCAACTGTTCTTGTCTGTTTCCTAAGCAGAGTTGAACTAGATATGGCCCGTGTGTGTAGGAAGCACAGTTCTTTTGTTCTGAGCAAGCTCACTGTTCTGGCCCTATTGGAAACACAGTAGAGTAGAAGAGTGGTCTTTTCTCAAAAGCGGAGTGTGTTTCTCGTAAGGCGAGCTAGTGTTTGTTTCCCAGTGAGAAATGGAGTTGAATCACATGCATTTTCTGGTCCTACGAGCAAGAGATGTTTTCTGGTAAGGAGAGTCACTATTGCGCTCCCATTGCCATACACAGTGCAAATAGCACTTGCGTCTTTTCCCAGCATGTACAGTGTACTGGACTGAAGAGAAGCTACTGTTATTGTCAGTTTCCTAAACATAGTTGAACTAGATATGGCCCAAGTGTGTAGGAAGCACAGTTCTTTTGTTCTGAGCAAGCTCACTGTTCTGGCCCTATAGGAAACACAGTAGAGTAGAAGAGTACTCTTTTCTCAAAAGCAGAGTGTGTTTCTCGTAAGGCGAGCTAGTGTTTGTTTCCCAGTCAGAGATGGAGTTGAATCACATGCCGTTTTTGGTCCTACGAGCAGGAGTTGTTTTCTGGTAAGGAGAGTCACTATTACGCTCCCATTGCCATACACAGTGCAAATAACACTCTTGTCTGTTCCCAGCAAGTACAGTGTACTAGACTGAAGAGAAGCTACTGTTCTTGTCAGTTTCCTAAGCAGAGTTGAACTAGATATGGCCCGTGTGTGTAGGAAGCACAGTTCTTTTGTTCCTACCAAGCTCACTGTTCTGGCCCTATGGGAAACACAGTAGAGTAGAAGAGTGGTCTTTTCTCAAAAGCAGAGTGTGTTTCTTCTAAGGCGAGCTAGTGTTTGTTTCCCAGTCAGAAATGGAGTTGAATCACATGCAGTTTTTGGTCCTATGAGGAAGAGTTTTTTTCTGGTAAGGAGAGTCACTATTGCGCTCCCATTGCCATACACAGTGGAAATAGCACTCGCGTCTGTCCCAGCAAGTACAGTGTACTGAACTGAAGAGAAGCAACTGTTCTTGTCAGTTTCCTAAGCAGAGTTGAACTAGATATGGCCCGTGTGTGTAGGAAGCACAGTTCTTTTCTTCTGAGCAAGCTCACTGTTCTGGCCCTATAGGAAACACAGTAGAGTAGAAAAGTGCTATTTTCTCAAAAGCAGAGTGTGTTTCTCGTAAGGCTAGCTAGTGTTTGTTTCCCAGTCAGAAATGGAGTTGAATCACATGCAGTTTTTGGTCCCACGAGCAAGAGTTGTTTTCTGGTAAGGAGAGTCACTATTGCGCTCCCATTGCCATACACAGCACAAATAGCACTTGCGTCTGTTCCCAGCAACTACAGTGTACTGGAATGAAGAGAAGCTACTGTTCTTGTCAGTTTCCTATGCAGAGTTGAACTAGATATGGCCCGTGTGTGTAGGAAGCACAGTTCTTTTGTTCTGAGCAAGCTCACTGTTCTGGCCCTATAGGAAACACATTAGAGTAGAAGAGTGGTCTTTTCTCAAAAGCAGAGTGTGTTTCTCGTAAGGCGAGCTAGTGTTTGTTTCCCAGTCAGAAATGGAGATGAATCACATGCAGTTTCTGGTCCTACGAGCAAGAGTTGTTTTCTGGTAAGGAGAGTCACTATTGCGCTCCCATTGCCATATACAGTGCAAATAGCACTCGCGTCTGTTCCCAGGAACTACAGTGTACTGGACTGAAGAGAGGGTACTCTTCTTGTCAGTTTCCTAAGCAGAGTTGAACTAGATATGGCCCGTGTGTGTAGGAAGCACAGTTCTTTTGTTCTGAGCAAGCTCACTGTTCTGGCCCTATAGGAAACACAGTAGAGTAGAAGAGTGGTCTTTTCTCAAAAGCAGAGTGTCTTTCTCGTAAGGCAAGCTAGTGTTTGTTTCCCAGTGAGAAATGGAGTTGAATCACATGCATTTTCTGGTCCTACGAGCAAGAGCTGTTTTCTGGTAAGGAGTGTCACTATTGCGCTCCCATTGCCATACACAGTGCTAATAGCTCTCGCATCTGTTCCCAGCATGTACAGTGCACTGGACTGAAGAGAAGCTACTGTTCTTGTCAGTTTCCTAAGCAGAGTTGAACTAGATATGGCCCATGTGTGTAGGAAGCACAGTTCTTTTGTTCTGAGCAAGCTCACTGTTCTGGCCCTATAGGAAACACAGTAGAGTAGAAGAGTGCTCTTTTCTCAAAAGCAGAGTGTGTTTCTTCTAAGGCGAGCTAGTGTTTGTTTCCCAGTCAGAAATGGAGTTGAATCACATGCCGTTTTTGGTCCTACGAGCAGGAGTTGTTTTCTGGTAAGGAGAGTCACTATTACGCTCCCATTGCCATACACAGTGCAAATAACACTCTTGTCTGTTCCCAGCAAGTACAGTGTACTAGACTGAAGAGAAGCTACTGTGCTTGTCAGTTTCCTAAGCAGAGTTGAACTAGATATGGCCCGTGTGTGTAGGAAGCACAGTTCTTTTGTTCTGAGCAAGCTCACTGTTCTGGCCCTATAGGAAAAACAGTAGAGTAGAAGAGTGGTCTTTTCTCAAAAGCAGAGTGTGTTTCTTCTAAAGCGAGCTAGCGTTTGTTTCCCAGTCAGAAATGGAGTTGAATCACATGCAGTTTTTGGTCCTATGAGCAAGAGTTTTTTTCTGGTAAGGAGAGTCACTATTGTGCTCCCGTTGCCAAACACAGTGGAAATAGCACTCGCGTCTGTCCCAGCAAGTACAGTGTACTGAACTGAAGAGAAGCAACTGTTCTTGTCATTTTCCTAAGCAGAGTTGAACTAGATATGGCCCGTGTGTGTAGGAAGCACAGTTCTTTTGTTCTGAGCAAGTTCACTGTTCTGGCCCTATAGGAAACACAGTAGAGTAGAAAAGTGCTCTTTTCTCAAAAGCAGAGTGTGTTTCTTGTAAGGCGAGCTAGTGTTTGTTTCCCAGTCAGAAATGGAATTAAATCACATAGAGTTTTTGGTCCTACGAGCAAGAGTTGTTTTCTGGTAAGGAGAGTCACTATTGCGCTCCCTTTGCCATACAAAGTGCAAATAGCACTGGCGTCTGTTCCCAGCAAGTACAGTGTACTAGACTGAAGAGAAGCTACTGTTCTTCTCAGTTTCCTAAGCAGAGTTGAACTAGATATGGCCCGTGTGTGTAGGAAGCACAGTTCTTTTGTTCTGAGCAAGCTCACTGTTCTGGCCCTATAGGAAACACAGTAGAGTAGAAGCGTGGTCTTTTCTCAAAAGCAGAGTGTGTTTCTTCTAAGGCGAGCTAGTGTTTGTTCCCAGTAAGAAATGGAGTTGAATCACATGCAGTTTTTGGTCCTATGAGGAAGAGTTTTTTTCTGGTAAGGAGAGTCACTATTGTGCTCCCATTGCCATACACAGTGGAAATAGCACTCGCGTCTGTCCCAGCAATTACAGTGTACTGAACTGAAGAGAAGCAACTGTTCTTGTCAGTTTCGTAAGCAGAGTTGAACTAGATATGGCCCGTGTGTGTAGGAAGCACAGTTCTTTTTTTCTGAGCAAGCTCACTGTTCTGTCCCTATAGGAAAAACAGTAGAGTAGAAAAGTGCTCTTTTCTCAAAAGCAGAGTGTGTTTCTTCTAAGGCGAGCTAGTGTTGGTTTAGCAGTCAATAATGGAGTTGAATCACATGCAGTTTTTGGTCCTACGAGCAAGAGATGTTTTCTGGTAAGGAGAGTCACTATTGCGCTCCCATTGCCATACACAGTGCAAATAGCACTTGCGTCTTTTCCCAGCATGTACAGTGTACTGGACTGAAGAGAAGCTACTGTTATTGTCAGTTTCCTAAACATAGTTGAACTAGATATGGCCCAAGTGTGTAGGAAGCACAGTTCTTTTGTTCTGAGCAAGCTCACTGTTCTGTCCCTATAGGAAACACAGTAGAGTAGAAGAGTACTCTTTTCTCAAAAGCAGAGTGTGTTTCTCGTAAGGCGAGCTAGTGTTTGTTTCCCAGTCAGAGATGGAGTTGAATCACAGGCCGTTTTTGGTCCTACGAGCAGGAGTTGTTTTCTGGTAAGGAGAGTCACTATTACGCTCCCATTGCCATACACAGTGCAAATAACACTCTTGTCTGTTCCCAGCAAGTACAGTGTACTAGACTGAAGAGAAGCTACTGTTCTTGTCAGTTTCCTAAGCAGAGTTGAACTAGATATGGCTCGTGTGTGTAGGAAGCACAGTACTTTTGTTCTGAGCAAGCTCACTGTTCTGGCCCTATGGGAAACACAGTAGAGTAGAAGAGTGGTCTTTTCTCAAAAGCAGAGTGTGTTTCTTCTAAGGCGAGCTAGTGTTTGTTTCCCAGTCAGAAATGGAGTTGAATCACATGCAGTTTTTGGTCCTATGAGGAAGAGTTTTTTTCTGGTAAGGAGAGTCACTATTGCGCTCCCATTGCCATACACAGTGGAAATAGCACTCGCGTCTGTCCCAGCAAGTACAGTGTACTGAACGGAAGAGAAGCAACTGTTCTTGTCAGTTTCCTAAGCAGAGTTGAACTAGATATGGCCCGTGTGTGTAGGAAGCACAGTTCTTTTCTTCTGAGCAAGCTCACTGTTCTGGCCCTATAGGAAACACAGTAGAGCAGAAAAGTGCTATTTTCTCAAAAGCAGAGTGTGTTTCTCGTAAGGCGAGCTACTGTTTGTTTCCCAGTCAGAAATGGAGTTGAATCACATGCAGTTTTTGGTCCCACGAGCAAGAGTTGTTTTCTGGAAAGGAGAGTCACTATTGCGCTCCCATTGCCATACACAGCACAAATAGCACTTGCGTCTGTTCCCAGCAACTACAGTGTACTGGAATGAAGAGAAGCTACTGTTCTTGTCAGTTTCCTATGCAGAGTTGAACTAGATATGGCCCGTGTGTGTAGGAAGCACAGTTCTTTTGTTCTGAGCAAGCTCACTGTTCTGGCCCTATAGGAAACACATTAGAGTAGAAGAGTGGTCTTTTCTCAAAAGCAGAGTGTGTTTCTTCTAAGGCGAGCTAGTGTTTGTTTCCCAGTCAGAAATGGAGATGAATCACATGCAGTTTCTGGTCCTACGAGCAAGAGTTGTTTTCTGGTAAGGAGAGTCACTATTGCGCTCCCATTGCCATATACAGTGCAAATAACACTCGCGTCTGTTCCCAGGAACTACAGTGTACTGGACTGAAGAGAGGGTACTCTTCTTGTCAGTTTCCTAAGCAGAGTTGAACTAGATATGGCCCGTGTGTGTAGGAAGCACAGTTCTTTTGTTCTGAGCAAGCTCACTGTTCTGGCCCTATAGGAAACACAGTAGAATAGAAGAGTGCTCTTTTCTCAAAAGCAGAGTGTGTTTCTTCTAAGGCGAGCTAGTGTTTGTTTCCCAGTCAGAAATGGAGTTGAATCACATGCAGTTTTTGGTCCTATGAGCAAGAGTTTTTTTCTGGTAAGGAGAGTCACTATTGCGCTCCTATGCCATACACAGTGGAAATAGCACACGCGTCTGTCCCAGCAAGTACAATGTACTGAATGAAGAGAATCAACTGTTCTTGTCAGTTTCCTAAGCAGAGTTGAACTAGATATGGCCCGTGTGTGTAGGAAGCACAGTTCTTTTCTTCTGAGCAAGCTCACTGTTTTGGCCCTATAGGAAACACAGTAGAGTAGAAGACTGCTCTTTTCTCAAAAGCAGAGTGTGTTTCTTCTAATGCGAGCTAGTGTTTGTTTCTCAGTCAGAAATGGAGTTGAATCACATGCAGTTTTTGGTTCCACGAGCAAGAGTTGTTTTCTGGTAAGGAGAGTCACTATTGTGCTCCCATTGCCATTCACAGTGGAAATAGCACTCGCGTCTGTTCCCAGCAACTACAGTGTACTGGACTGAAGAGAAGCAACTGTTCTTGTCAGTTTCCTATGCAGAGTTGAACTAGATATGGCCCGTGTGTGTAGGAAGCACAGTTTTTTTGTTCTGAGCAAGCTCACTGTTCTGGCCCTATAGGAAACACAGTAGAGTAGAAGAGTGCTCTTTTCTCAAAAGCAGAGTGTGTTTCTTCTAAGGCGAGCTAGTGTTTGTTTCCCAGTCAGAAATGGAGTTGAATGACATGCAGTCTCTGGTCCTACGAGCAAGAGTTGTTTTCTGGTAAGGAGAGTCACTATTGCGCTCCCATTGCCATATACAGTGCAAATAGCACTCGCGTCTGTTCCCAGCAACTACAGTGTACTGGACTGAAGAGAGGGTACTCTTCTTGTCAGTTTCCTAAGCAGAGTTGAACTGGATATGGCCCGTGTGTGTAGGAAGCACAGTTCTTTTGTTCTGAGCAAGCTCACTGTTCTGGCCCTATAGGAAACACAGTAGAGTAGAAGAGTGGTCTTTTCTCAAAAGCAGAGTGTGTTTCTTCTAAGGCGAGCTAGTGTTTGTTTCCCAGTCAGAAATGGAATTGAATCACATGCAGTTTTTGGTCCTATGAGCAAGAGTTGTTTTCTGGTAAGGAGGGTCACTATTGTGCTCCCATTGCAATACACAGTGCAAATAGCACTCGCGTCTGTTCAGAGCAAGTACAGTGTACTGGACTGAAGAGAAGCTACTGTTCTTGTCAGTTTCCTAAGCAGAGTTGAACTAGATATGGCCCGTGTGTGTAGGAAGCACAGTTCTTTTGTTCTGAGCAAGCTCACTGTTCTGGCCCTATTGGAAACACAGTAGAGTAGAAGAGTGGTCTTTTCTCAAAAGCAGAGTGTCTTTTTCGTAAGGCGAGCTAGTGTTTGTTTCCCAGTGAGAAATGGAGTTGAATCACATGCATTTTCTGGTCCTACGAGCAAGAGCTGTTTTCTGGTAAGGAGTGTCACTATTGCGCTCCCATTGCCATACACAGTACAAATAGCTCTTGCATCTGTTCCCAGCATGTACAGTGCACTGGACTGAAGAGAAGCTACTGTTCTTGTCAGTTTCCTAAGCAGAGTTGAACTAGATATGGCCCGTGTGTGTAGGAAGCACAGTTCTTTTGTTCTGAGCAAGCTCACTGTTCTGGCCCTTTAGGAAACACAGTAGAGTAGAAGAGTGCTATTTTCTCAAAAGCAGAGTGTGTTTCTTCTAAGGCGAGCTAGTGTTTGTTTCCCAGTCAGAAATGGAGTTGAATCACATGCCGTTTTTGGTCCTACGAGCAGGAGTTTTTTTCTGGTAAGGAGAGTCACTATTACGCTCCCATTGCCATACACAGTGCAAATAACACTCTTGTCTGTTCCCAGCAAGTACAGTGTACTAGACTGAAGAGAAGCTACTGTTCTTTCAGTTTCCTAAGCAGAGTTGAACTAGATATGGCCCGTGTGTGTAGGAAGCACAGTTCTTTTGTTCTGAGCAAGCTCACTGTTCTGGCCCTATAGGAAACACAGTAGAGTAGAAGAGTGGTCTTTTCTCAAAAGCAGAGTGTGTTTCTTCTAAGGCGAGCTAGTGTTTGTTTCCCAGTCAGAATTGGAGTTGAATCACATGCAGTTTTTGGTCCCATGAGCAAGAGTTTTTTTCAGGTAAGGAGAGTCACTATTGTGCTCCCGTTGCCATACACAGTGGAAATAGCACTCGCGTCTGTCCCAGCAAGTACAGTGTACTGAACTGAAGAGAAGCAACTGTTCTTGTCATTTTCCTAAGCAGAGTTGAACTAGATATGGCCCGTGTGTGTAGGAAGCACAGTTCTTTTGTTCTGAGCAAGTTCACTGTTCTGGCCCTATAGGAAACACAGTAGAGTAGAAAAGTGCTCTTTTCTCAAAAGCAGAGTGTGTTTCTTGTAAGGCGAGCTAGTGTTTGTTTCCCAGTCAGAAATGGAGTTAAATCACATACAGTTTCTGGTCCTACGAGCAAGAGTTGTTTTCTGGTAAGGAGAGTCAATATTGCGCTCCCATTGCCATACACAGTACAAATATCACTCGCGTCTGTTCCCAGCAAGTACAGTGTACTGGACTGAAGAGAAGCTACTGTTCTTGTCAGTTTCCTATGCAGAGTTGAACTAGATATGGCCCGTGTGTGTAGGAAGCACAGTTCTTTTGTTCCTAGCAAGCTCACTTTTCTGGCCCTATAGGAAACACAGTAGAGTAGAAGAGTGCTCTTTTCTCAAAAGCAGAGTGTGTTTCTTCTAAGGCGAGCTAGTGTTTGTTTCCCAGTCAGAAATGGAGTTGAATTCCATGCAGTTTTTGGTCCTATGAGGAAGAGTTTTTTTCTGGTAAGGAGAGTCACTATTGCGCTCCCATTGCCATACACAGTGGAAATAGCACTCGCGTCTGTCCCAGCAAGTACAGTGTACTGAACTGAAGAGAAGCAACTGTTCTTGTCAGTTTCCTAAGCAGAGTTGAACTAGATATGGCCCGTGTGTGTAGGAAGCACAGTTCTTTTCTTCTGAGCAAGTTCACTGTTCTGGCCCTATAGGAAACACAGTAGACTAGAAAAGTGCTCTTTTCTCAAAAGCAGAGTGTGTTTCTCGTAAGGCGAGCTAGTGTTTGTTTCCCAGTCAGAAATGGAGTTGAATCACATACAGTTTCTGGTCCTACGAGCAAGAGTTGTTTTCTGGTAAGGAGAGTCATTATTGTGCTCCGATTGCCATACACAGTACAAATATCACTCGCGTCTGTTCCCAGCAACTACAGTGTACTGGACTAAAGAGAGGGTACTCCTCTTGTCAGTTTCCTAAGCAGAGTTGAACTAGATATGGCCCGTGTGTGTAGGAAGCACAGTTCTTTTGTTCTGAGCAAGCTCACTGTTCTGGCCTTTAGGAAACACAGTAGAGTAGAAGAGTGCTCGTTTCTCAAAAGCAGAGTGTGTTTCTTCTAAGGCGAGCTAGTGTTTGTTTCCCAGTCAGAAATGGAGTTGAATCACATGCAGTTTTTGGTCCTACGAGCAAGAGTTGTTTTCTGGTAGGAGAGTCACTATTGTGCTCCCATTGCCATACACAGTACAAATAGCACTCACGTCTGTTCCCAGCAAGTACAGTGTACTGGAAGGAAGAGAAGCTACTGTTCTTGTCAGTTTCCTAAGCAGAGTTGAACTAGATATGGCCCGTGTGTGTAGGAAGCAGAGTTCTTTTGTTCTGAGCAAGCTCACTCTTCTGGCCCTATAGGAAACACAGTAGAGTAGAAGAGTGGTCTTTTCTCAAAAGCAGAGTGTGTTTCTTCTAAGGCGAGCTAGTGTTTGTTTCCTAGTCAGAAATGGAGTTGAATCACATGCAGTTTTTGGTCCTATGAGCAAGAGTTGTTTTCTGGTAAGGAGGGTCACTATTGTGCTCCCTTTGCAATACACAGTGCAAAAAGCACTCACGTCTGTTCACAGCAAGTACAGTGTACTGGACTGAAGAGAAGCTACTGTTCTTGTCAGTTTCCTAAGCAGGGTTGAACTAGATATGGCCCGTGTGTGTAGGAAGCACAGTTCTTTTGTTCTCAGCAAGCTCACTGTTCTGGCCCTATAGGAAACACAGTAGAGTAGAAGAGTGCTCTTTTCTCAAAAGCAGAGTGTGTTTCTTCTAAGGCGAGCTAGTGTTGGTTTCGCAGTCAATAATGGAGTTGATTAACATGCAGTTTTTGGTCCTATGAGCAAGAGTTGTTTTCTGGTAAGGAGAGTCACTATTGCGCTCCCATTGCCATACACAGTGCAAATAGCACTCGCATCTGTTCCCAGGAAGTACAGTGTCATGGACTGAAGAGAAGCAACTGTTCTTGTCAGTTTCCTAAGCAGAGTTGAACTAGATATGGCCCGTGTGTGTAGGAAGCACAGTTCATTTGTACTGAGCAAGCTCACTGTTCTGGCCCTATAGGAATCACAGTAGAGTAGAAGAGTGCTCTTTTCTCAAAAGCAGAGTGTGTTTCTTCTAAGGCGAGCTAGTGTTTGTTTCCCAGTCAGAAATGGAGTTGAATCACATGCATTTTCTGTTCCTACGAGCAAGAGTTGTTTTCTGGTAAGGAGAGTCATTATTGTGCTCCGATTGCCATACACAGTACAAATATCACTCGCGTCTGTTCCCAGCAACTACAGTGTACTGGACTAAAGAGAGGGTACTCTTCTTGTCAGTTTCCTAAGCAGAGTTGAACTAGATATGGCCCGTGTGTGTAGGAAGCACAGTTCTTTTGTTCTGAGCAAGCTCACTGTTCTGGCCTTTAGGAAACACAGTAGAGTAGAAGAGTGCTCGTTTCTCAAAAGCAGAGTGTGTTTCTTCTAAGGCGAGCTAGTGTTTGTTTCCCAGTCAGAAATGGAGTTGAATCACATGCAGTTTTTGGTCCTACGAGCAAGAGTTGTTTTCTGGTAGGAGAGTCACTATTGTGCTCCCATTGCCATACACAGTACAAATAGCACTCACGTCTGTTCCCAGCAAGTACAGTGTACTGGAAGGAAGAGAAGCTACTGTTCTTGTCAGTTTCCTAAGCAGAGTTGAACTAGATATGGCCCGTGTGTGTAGGAAGCAGAGTTCTTTTGTTCTGAGCAAGCTCACTCTTCTGGCCCTATAGGAAACACAGTAGAGTAGAAGAGTGGTCTTTTCTCAAAAGCAGAGTGTGTTTCTTCTAAGGCGAGCTAGTGTTTGTTTCCTAGTCAGAAATGGAGTTGAATCACATGCAGTTTTTGGTCCTATGAGCAAGAGTTGTTTTCTGGTAAGGAGGGTCACTATTGTGCTCCCTTTGCAATACACAGCGCAAAAAGCACTCGCGTCTGTTCACAGCAAGTACAGTGTACTGGACTGAAGAGAAGCTACTGTTCTTGTCAGTTTCCTAAGCAGGGTTGAACTAGATATGGCCCGTGTGTGTAGGAAGCACAGTTCTTTTGTTCTCAGCAAGCTCACTGTTCTGGCCCTATAGGAAACACAGTAGAGTAGAAGAGTGCTCTTTTCTCAAAAGCAGAGTATGTTTCTTCTAAGGCGAGTTAGTGTTTGTTTCTCAGTCAGAAATGGAGTTGAATCACATGCAGTTTTTGGTTCCACGAGCAAGAGTTGTTTTCTGGTAAGGAGAGTCACTATTGCGCTCCCATTGCCATACACAGTGCAAATAGCACTCGCATCTGTTCCCAGGAAGTACAGTGTCATGGACTGAAGAGAAGCAACTGTTCTTGTCAGTTTCCTAAGCAGAGTTGAACTAGATATGGCCCGTGTGTGTAGGAAGCACAGTTCATTTGTACTGAGCAAGCTCACTGTTCTGGCCCTATAGGAATCACAGTAGAGTAGAAGAGTGCTCTTTTCTCAAAAGCAGAGTGTGTTTCTTCTAAGGCGAGCTAGTGTTTGTTTCCCAGTGAGAAATGGAGTTGAATCACATGCATTTTCTGTTCCTACGAGCAAGAGTTGTTTTCTGGTAAGGAGAGTCACTATTGTGCTCCCATTGCCATACACAGTGCAAATAGCACTCGCGTCTGTTCCCAGCATGTACAGTGTACTGGACTGAAGAGAAGCTACTGTTCTTGTCAGTTTCCTAAGCAGAGTTGAACTAGATATGGCCCGTGTGTGTAGGAAGCACAGTTCTTTTGTTCTGAGCAAGCTCACTGTTCTGGCCCTATAGGAAACACAGTAGAGTAGAAGAGTGCTCTTTTCTCAAAAGCAGAGTGTGTTTCTCATAATGCCAGGTAGTGTTTGTTTCCCAGTCAGAAATGGAGTTGAATCACATGCAGTTTTTGGTCCTACGAGCAGGAGTTGTTTTCTGGTAAGGAGAGTCACTATTGCGCTCCCATTGCCATATACAGTGCAAATAACACTCTTGTCTGTTCCCAGCATGTACAGTGTACTGGACTGAAGAGAAGCTCCTGTTCTTGTCAGTTTGCTAAGCAGAGTTGAACTAGATATGGCCCGTGTGTGTAGGAAGCACAGTTCTTTTGTTCTGAGCAAGCTCACTGTTCTGGCCCTATTGGAAACACTGTAGAGTAGAAGAGTGGTCTTTTCTCAAAAGCAGAGTGTGTTTCTTCTAAGGCGAGCTAGTGTTTGTTTCCCAGTCAGAAATGGAGTTGAATCACATGCCGTTTTTGGTCCTACGAGCAGGAGTTGTTTTCTGGTAATGAGAGTCACTATTGCGCTCCCATTGCCATACACAGTGCAAATAACACTCTTGTCTGTTCCCAGCAAGTACAGTGTACTAGACTGAAGAGAAGCTACTGTTCTTGTCAGTTTCCTAAGCAGAGTTGAACTAGATATGGCCCGTGTGTGTAGGAAGCACAGTTCTTTTGTTCTGAGCAAGCTCACTGTTCTGGTCCTATAGGACACAGTAGAGTAGAAGAGTGCTCTTTTCTCAAAAGCAGATTTTGTTTCTTCTAAGGCGAGCTAGTGTTTGTTTCCCAGTCAGAAATGGAGTTGAATCACATGCACTTTCTGGTCCTACGAGCAAGAGTTTTTTTCTGGTAAGTAGAGTCACTATTGCGCTCCCATTGCCATACACAGTACAAATATCACTCGCGTCTGTTCCCAGCAAGTACAGTGTACTGGACTGAAGAGAATCTACTGTTCTTGTCAGTTTCCTAAGCAGAGTTGAACTAGATATGGCCCGTGTGTGTAGGAAGCACAGTTCTTTTGTTCTGAGCAAGCTCACTGTTCTGGACCTATAGGACACAGTAGAGTAGAAGAGTGCTCTTTTCTCAAAAGCAGAGTTTGTTTCTTCTAAGGCGAGCTAGTGTTTGTTTCCCAGTCAGAAATGGAGTTGAATCACATGCACTTTCTGGTCCTACGAGCAAGAGTTTTTTTCTGGTAAGTAGAGTCACTATTGCGCTCCCATTGCCATACACAGTGCAAATATCACTCGCGTCTGTTCCCAGCAAGTACAGTGTACTGGACTGAAGAGAATCTACTGTTCTTGTCAGTTTCCTAAGCAGAGTTGAACTAGATATGGCCCGTGTGTGTAGGAAGCACAGTTCTTTTGTTCTGAGCAAGCTCACTGTTCTGGCCCTATAGGAAACACAGTAGAGTAGAAGAGTGCTTTTTTCTCAAAAGCAGAGTGTGTTTCTTCTAAGGCGAGCTAGTGTTTGATTCCCGGTCAGAAATGGAGTTGAATCACATGCAGTTTTTGGTCCCACGAGCAAGAGTTGTTTTCTGGTAAGGAGAGTCACTATTGTGCTCCCATTGCCATACACAGCGCAAATAGCTCTCGCGTCTGTTCCCAGCAACTACAGTGTACTGGACTGAAGAGAAGCTACTGTTCTTGTCAGTTTCCTATGCAGAGTTGAACTAGATATGGCCCGTGTGTGTAGGAAGCACAGTTCTTTTGTTCTGAGCAAGCTCACTCTTCTGGCCCTATAGGAAACACAGTAGAGTACAAGAGTGCTCTTTTCCTAAAAGCAGAGTGTGTTTCTTCTAAGGCGAGCTAGTGTTTGTTTCTCAGTCAGAAATGGAGTTGAATCACATGCCGTTTTTGGTCCTACGAGCAGGAGTTGTTTTCTGGTAAGGAGAGTCACTATTACGCTCCCATTGCCATACACAGTGCAAATAACACTCTTGTCTGTTCCCAGCAAGTACAGTGTACTAGACTGAAGAGAAGCTACTGTTCTTGTCAGTTTCCTAAGCAGAGTTGAACTAGATATGGCCCGTGTGTGTAGGAAGCACAGTTCTTTTGTTCTGAGCAAGCTCACTGTTCTGGCCCTATAGGAAAAACAGTAGAGTAGAAGAGTGGTCTTTTCTCAAAAGCAGAGTGTGTTTCTTCTAAAGCGAGCTAGTGTTTGTTTCCCAGTCAGAAATGGAGTTGAATCACATGCAGTTTTTGGTCCTATGAGCAAGAGTTTTTTTCTGGTAAGGAGAGTCACTATTGTGCTCCCGTTGCCAAACACAGTGGAAATAGCACTCGCGTCTGTCCCAGCAAGTACAGTGTACTGAACTGAAGAGAAGCAACTGTTCTTGTCATTTTCCTAAGCAGAGTTGAACTAGATATGGCCCGTGTGTGTAGGAAGCACAGTTCTTTTGTTCTGAGCAAGTTCACTGTTCTGGCCCTATAGGAAACACAGTAGAGTAGAAAAGTGCTCTTTTCTCAAAAGCAGAGTGTGTTTCTTGTAAGGCGAGCTAGTGTTTGTTTCCCAGTCAGAAATGGAGTTAAATCACATACAGTTTCTGGTCCTACGAGCAAGAGTTGTTTTCTGGTAAGGAGAGTCAATATTGCGCTCCCATTGCCATACACAGTACAAATATCACTCGCGTCTGTTCCCAGCAAGTACAGTGTACTGGACTGAAGAGAAGCTACTGTTCTTGTCAGTTTCCTATGCAGAGTTGAACTAGATATGGCCCGTGTGTGTAGGAAGCACAGTTCTTTTGTTCCGAGCAAGCTCACTGTTCTGGCCTTTAGGAAACACAGTAGAGTAGAAGAGTGCTCTTTTCTCAAAAGCAGAGTGTGTTTCTTCTAAGGCGAGCTAGTTTTTGTTTCCCAGTCAGAAATGGAGTTGAATCACATGCAGTTTTTGGTCCTACGAGCAAGAGTTGTTTTCTGGTAGGAGAGTCACTATTGTGCTCCCATTGCCATACACAGTACAAATAGCACTCACGTCTGTTCCCAGCAAGTACAGTGTACTGGAAGGAAGAGAAGCTACTGTTCTTGTCAGTTTCCTAAGCAGAGTTGAACTTGATATGGCCCGTGTGTGTAGGAAGCAGAGTTCTTTTGTTCTGAGCAAGCTCACTGTTCTGGCCCTATAGGAAACACAGTAGAGTAGAAGAGTGCTCTTTTCTCAAAAGCAGAGTGTGTTTCTCATAATGCCAGGTAGTGTTTGTTTCCCAGTCAGAAATGGAGTTGAATCACATGCAGTTTTTGGTCCTACGAGCAGGAGTTGTTTTCTGGTAAGGAGAGTCACTATTGCGCTCCCATTGCCATATACAGTGCAAATAACACTCTTGTCTGTTCCCAGCAAGTACAGTGTACTGGACTGAAGAGAAGCTCCTGTTCTTGTCAGTTTGCTAAGCAGAGTTGAACTAGAAATGGCCCGTGTGTGGAGGAAGCACAGTTCTTTTTTTTCTGAGCAAGCTCACTGTTCTGGCCCTATAGGAAACACAGTAGAGTAGAAGAGTGCTCTTTTCTCAAAAGCAGAGTGTGTTTCTTCTAAGGCGAGCTAGTGTTGGTTTCCCAGTCAGAAATGGAGTTGAATCACATGCAGTTTTTGGTCCTATGAGCAAGAGTTTTTTTCTGGTAAGGAGAATCACTATTGCGCTCCCATTGCCATACACAGTGGAAATAGCACTCGCGTCTGTCCCAGCAAGTACAGTGTACTGGACTGAAGAGAAGCTACTGTTCTTGTCAGTTTCTTAAGCAGAGTTGAACTAGATATGGCCCGTGTGTGTAGGAAGCACAGTTCTTTTGTTCTGAGCAAGCTCACTGTTCTGGCCCTATTGGAAACACTGTAGAGTAGAAGAGTGGTCTTTTCTCAAAAGCAGAGTGTGTTTCTTCTAAGGCGAGCTAGTGTTTGTTTCCCAGTCAGAAATGGAGTTGAATCACATGCCGTTTTTGGTCCTACGAGCAGGAGTTGTTTTCTGGTAATGAGAGTCACTATTGCGCTCCCGTTGCCATACACAGTGCAAATAGCACTCGCGTCTGTTCCCAGCAAGTACAGTGTACTAGACTGAAGAGAAGCTACTGTTCTTGTCAGTTTCTTAAGCAGGGTTGAACTAGATATGGCCCGTGTGTGTAGGAAGCAGAGTTCTTTTGTTCTGAGCAAGCTCACTGTTCTGGCCCTATAGGAAACACAGTAGAGTAGAAGAGTGCTCTTTTCTCAAAAGCAGAGTATGTTTCTTCTAAGGCGAGCTAGTGTTGGTTTCGCAGTCAATAATGGAGTTGAATCACATGCAGTTTTTGGTCCTACGAGCAAGAGTTTTTTTCTGGTAAGGAGAGTCACTATTGCGCTCCCATTGCCATACACAGTGCAAATAGCACTCGCATCTGTTCCCAGGAAGTACAGTGTCATGGACTGAAGAGAAGCAACTGTTCTTGTCAGTTTCCTAAGCAGAGTTGAACTAGATATGGCCCGTGTGTGTAGGAAGCACAGTTCATTTGTACTGAGCAAGCTCACTGTTCTGGCCCTATAGGAATCACAGTAGAGTAGAAGAGTGCTCTTTTCTCAAAAGCAGAGTGTGTTTCTTCTAAGGCGAGCTAGTGTTTGTTTCCCAGTGAGAAATGGAGTTGAATCACATGCATTTTCTGTTCCTACGAGCAAGAGTTGTTTTCTGGTAAGGAGAGTCACTATTGTGCTCCCATTGCCATACACAGTGCAAATAGCACTCGCGTCTGTTCCCAGCATGTACAGTGTACTGGACTGAAGAGAAGCTACTGTTCTTGTCAGTTTCCTAAGCAGAGTTGAACTAGATATGGCCCGTGTGTGTAGGAAGCACAGTTCTTTTGTTCTGAGCAAGCTCACTGTTCTGGCCCTATAGGAAACACAGTAGAGTAGAAGAGTGCTCTTTTCTCAAAAGCAGAGTGTGTTTCTCATAATGCCAGGTAGTGTTTGTTTCCCAGTCAGAAATGGAGTTGAATCACATGCAGTTTTTGGTCCTACGAGCAGGAGTTGTTTTCTGGTAAGGAGAGTCACTATTGCGCTCCCATTGCCATATACAGTGCAAATAACACTCTTGTCTGTTCCCAGCATGTACAGTGTACTGGACTGAAGAGAAGCTCCTGTTCTTGTCAGTTTGCTAAGCAGAGTTGAACTAGATATGGCCCGTGTGTGTAGGAAGCACAGTTCTTTTGTTCTGAGCAAGCTCACTGTTCTGGCCCTATTGGAAACACTGTAGAGTAGAAGAGTGGTCTTTTCTCAAAAGCAGAGTGTGTTTCTTCTAAGGCGAGCTAGTGTTTGTTTCCCAGTCAGAAATGGAGTTGAATCACATGCCGTTTTTGGTCCTACGAGCAGGAGTTGTTTTCTGGTAATGAGAGTCACTATTGCGCTCCCATTGCCATACACAGTGCAAATAACACTCTTGTCTGTTCCCAGCAAGTACAGTGTACTAGACTGAAGAGAAGCTACTGTTCTTGTCAGTTTCCTAAGCAGAGTTGAACTAGATATGGCCCGTGTGTGTAGGAAGCACAGTTCTTTTGTTCTGAGCAAGCTCACTGTTCTGGTCCTATAGGACACAGTAGAGTAGAAGAGTGCTCTTTTCTCAAAAGCAGATTTTGTTTCTTCTAAGGCGAGCTAGTGTTTGTTTCCCAGTCAGAAATGGAGTTGAATCACATGCACTTTCTGGTCCTACGAGCAAGAGTTTTTTTCTGGTAAGTAGAGTCACTATTGCGCTCCCATTGCCATACACAGTACAAATATCACTCGCGTCTGTTCCCAGCAAGTACAGTGTACTGGACTGAAGAGAATCTACTGTTCTTGTCAGTTTCCTAAGCAGAGTTGAACTAGATATGGCCCGTGTGTGTAGGAAGCACAGTTCTTTTGTTCTGAGCAAGCTCACTGTTCTGGACCTATAGGACACAGTAGAGTAGAAGAGTGCTCTTTTCTCAAAAGCAGAGTTTGTTTCTTCTAAGGCGAGCTAGTGTTTGTTTCCCAGTCAGAAATGGAGTTGAATCACATGCACTTTCTGGTCCTACGAGCAAGAGTTTTTTTCTGGTAAGTAGAGTCACTATTGCGCTCCCATTGCCATACACAGTACAAATATCACTCGCATCTGTTCCCAGCAAGTACAGTGTAATGGACTGAAGAGAATCTACTGTTCTTGTCAGTTTCCTAAGCAGAGTTGAACTAGATATGGCCCTTGTGTGTAGGAAGCACAGTTCTTTTGTTCTGAGAAAGCTCACTGTTCTGACCCTATAGGAATCACAGTAGAGTAGAAGAGTGTTCTTCTCAAAAGCAGAGTGTGTTTCTCGTAAGGCGAGCTACTGTTTGTTTCCCAGTGAGAAATGGAGTTGAATCACATGCAGTTTCTGGTCCTACGAGCAAGAGTTGTTTTCTGGTAAGGAGAGTCACTATTGCGCTCCCATTGCCATACACAGTACAAATATCACTCGCGTCTGTTCCCAGCAATTACAGTGTACTGGACTGAAGAGAAGCTACTGTTCTTGTCAGTTTCTTAAGCAGAGTTGAACTAGATATGGCCCGTGTGTGTAGGAAGCACAGTTCTTTTGTTCTGAGCAAGCTCACTGTTCTGGCCCTATTGGAAACACAGTAGAGTAGAAGAGTGGTCTTTTCTCAAAAGCAGAGTGTGTTTCGTCTAAGGCGAGCTAGTGTTTGTTTCCCAGTCAGAAATGGAGTTGAATCACATGCCGTTTTTGGTCCTACGAGCAGGAGTTGTTTTCTGGTAAGGAGAGTCACTATTGCGCTCCCATTGCCATACACAGTACAAATATCACTCGCGTCTGTTCCCAGCAAGTACAGTGTACTAGACTCAAGAGAAGCTACTGTTCTTGTCAGTTTCCTAAGCAGAGTTGAACTAGATATGGCCCGTGTGTGTAGGAAGCACAGTTCTTTTGTTCTGAGCAAGCTCACTGTTCTGGTCCTATAGGACACAGTAGAGTAGAAGAGTGCTCTTTTCTCAAAAGCAGAGTTTGTTTCTTCTAAGGCGAGCTAGTGTTTGTTTCCCAGTCAGAAATGGAGTTGAATCACATGCACTTTCTGGTCCTACGAGCAAGAGTTTTTTTCTGGTAAGTAGAGTCACTATTGCGCTCCCATTGCCATACACAGTACAAATATCACTCGCGTCTGTTCCCAGCAAGTACAGTGTACTGGACTGAAGAGAATCTACTGTTCTTGTCAGTTTCCTAAGCAGAGTTGAACTAGATATGGCCCGTGTGTGTAGGAAGCACAGTTCTTTTGTTCTGAGCAAGCTCACTGTTCTGGTCCTATAGGACACAGTAGAGTAGAAGAGTGCTCTTTTCTCAAAAGCAGAGTTTGTTTCTTCTAAGGCGAGCTAGTGTTTGTTTCCCAGTCAGAAATGGAGTTGAATCACATGCACTTTCTGGTCCTACGAGCAAGAGTTTTTTTCTGGTAAGTAGAGTCACTATTGCGCTCCCATTGCCATACACAGTACAAATATCACTCGCGTCTGTTCCCAGCAAGTACAGTGTACTGGACTGAAGAGAATCTACTGTTCTTGTCAGTTTCCTAAGCAGAGTTGAACTAGATATGGCCCGTGTGTGTAGGAAGCACAGTTCTTTTGTTCTGAGCAAGCTCACTGTTCTGGCCCTATAGGAAACACAGTAGAGTAGAAGAGTGCTTTTTTTCTCAAAAGCAGAGTGTGTTTCTTCTAAGGCGAGCTAGTGTTTGATTCCCGGTCAGAAATGGAGTTGAATCACATGCAGTTTTTGGTCCCACGAGCAAGAGTTGTTTTCTGGTAAGGAGAGTCACTATTGTGCTCCCATTGCCATACACAGCGCAAATAGCTCTCGCGTCTGTTTCCAGCAACTACAGTGTACTGGACTGAAGAGAAGCTACTGTTCTTGTCAGTTTCCTATGCAGAGTTGAACTAGATATGGCCCGTGTGTGTAGGAAGCACAGTTCTTTTGTTCTGAGCAAGCTCACTGTTTTGGCCCTATAGGAAACACAGTAGAGTACAAGAGTGCTCTTTTCTCAAAAGCAGAGTGTGTTTCTTCTAAGGCGAGCTAGTGTTTGTTTCCCAGTCAGAAATGGAGTTGAATCACATGCAGTTTCTGGTCCTATGAGCAAGAGTTGTTTTCTGGTAAGGAGAGTCACTATTGCGCTCCCGTTGCCATATACAGTGCAAATAGCACTCGGGTCTGTTGCCAGCAACTACAGTGTACTGGACTGAAGAGAGGGTACTCTTCTTGTCAGTTTCCTAAGTAGAGTTGAACTAGATATGGCCCGTGTGTGTAGGAAGCACAGTTCTTTTGTTCTGAGCAAGCTCACTGTTCTGGCCTTTAGGAAACACAGTAGAGTAGAAGAGTGCTCTTTTCTCAAAAGCAGAGTCTGTTTCTTCTAAGGCGAACTAGTGTTTGTTTCCCAGTCAGAAATGGAGTTGAATCACATGCATTTTTGGTCCTACGAGCAAGAGCTGTTTTCTGGTAAGGAGAGTCACTATTGCGCTCCCATTGCCATACACAGTGCAAATAGCTCTCGCATCTGTTCCCAGCATGTACAGTGCACTGGACTGAAGAGAAGCTACTGTTCTTGTCAGTTTCCTAAGCAGAGTTGAACTAGATATGGCCCGTGTGTGTAGGAAGCACAGTTCTTTTGTTCTGAGCAAGCTCACTCTTCTGGCCCTATAGGAAACACAGTAGAGTACAAGAGTGCTCTTTTCTCAAAAGCAGAGTGTGTTTCTTCTAAGGCGAGCTAGTGTTTGTTTCTCAGTCAGAAATGGAGTTGAATCACATGCCGTTTTTGGTCCTACGAGCAGGAGTTGTTTTCTGGTAAGGAGAGTCACTATTACGCTCCCATTGCCATTCACAGTGCAAATAACACTCTTGTCTGTTCCCAGCAAGTACAGTGTACTAGACTGAAGAGAAGCTACTGTTCTTGTCAGTTTCCTAAGCAGAGTTGAACTAGATATGGCCCGTGTGTGTAGGAAGCACAGTTCTTTTGTTCTGAGCAAGCTCACTGTTCTGGCCCTATAGGAAAAACAGTAGAGTAGAAGAGTGGTCTTTTCTCAAAAGCAGAGTGTGTTTCTTCTAAAGCGAGCTAGTGTTTGTTTCCCAGTCAGAAATGGAGTTGAATCACATGCAGTTTTTGGTCCTATGAGCAAGAGTTTTTTTCTGGTAAGGAGAGTCACTATTGTGCTCCCGTTGCCATACACAGTGGAAATAGCACTCGCGTCTGTCCCAGCAAGTACAGTGTACTGAACTGAAGAGAAGCAACTGTTCTTGTCATTTTCCTAAGCAGAGTTGAACTAGATATGGCCCGTGTGAGTAGGAAGCACAGTTCTTTTGTTCTGAGCAAGTTCACTGTTCTGGCGCTATAGGAAACACAGTAGAGTAGAAAAGTGCTCTTTTCTCAAAAGCAGAGTCTGTTTCTTGTAAGGCGAGCTAGTGTTTGTTTCCCAGTCAAAAATGGAGTTAAATCACATACAGTTTCTGGTCCTATGAGCAAGAGTTGTTTTCTGGTAAGGAGAGTCAATATTGCGCTCCCATTGCCATACACAGTACAAATATCACTCGCGTCTGATCCCAGCAAGTACAGTGTACTGGACTGAAGAGAAGCTACTGTTCTTGTCAGTTTCCTATGCAGAGTTGAACTAGATATGGCCCGTGTGTGTAGGAAGCACAGTTCTTTTGTTCCGAGCAAGCTCACTGTTCTGGTCCTATAGGACACAGTAGAGTAGAAGAGTGCTCTTTTCTCAAAAGCAGAGTTTGTTTCTTCTAAGGCGAGCTAGTGTTTGTTTCCCAGTCAGAAATGGAGTTGAATCACATGCACTTTCTGGTCCTACGAGCAAGAGTTTTTTTCTGGTAAGTAGAGTCACTATTGCGCTACCATTGCCATACACAGTACAAATATCACTCGCGTCTGTTCCCAGCAAGTACAGTGTACTAGACTGAAGAGAATCTACTGTTCTTGTCAGTTTCCTAAGCAGAGTTGAACTAGATATGGCCCGTGTGTGTAGGAAGCACAGTTCTTTTGTTCTGAGCAAGCTCACTGTTCTGGTCCTATAGGACACAGTAGAGTAGAAGAGTGCTCTTTTCTCAAAAGCAGAGTTTGTTTCTTCTAAGGCGAGCTAGTGTTTGTTTCCCAGTCAGAAATGGAGTTGAATCACTTGCACTTTCTGGTCCTATGAGCAAGAGTTTTTTTCTGGTAAGTAGAGTCACTATTGCGCTCCCATTGCCATACACAGTACAAATATCACTCGCGTCTGTTCCCAGCAAGTACAGTGTACTGGACTGAAGAGAATCTATTGTTCTTGTCAGTTTCCTAAGCAGAGTTGAACTAGATATGGCCCGTGTGTGTAGGAAGCACAGTTCTTTTGTTCTGAGCAAGCTCACTGTTCTGGCCCTATAGGAAACACAGTAGAGTAGAAGAGTGCTTTTTTCTCAAAAGCAGAGTGTGTTTCTTCTAAGGCGAGCTAGTGTTTGATTCCCGGTCAGAAATGGAGTTGAATCACATGCAGTTTTTGGTCCCACGAGCAAGAGTTGTTTTCTGGTAAGGAGAGGTACTATTGTGCTCCCATTGCCATACACAGCGCAAATAACTCTCGCGTCTGTTCCCAGCAACTACAGTGTACTGGACTGAAGAGAAACTACTGTTCTTGTCAGTTTCCTAAGCAGAGTTGAACTAGATATGGCCCGTGTGTGTAGGAAGCACAGTTCTTTTGTTCTGAGCAAGCTCACTGTTCTGGCCCTATAGGAAAAACAGTAGAGTAGAAGAGTGGTCTTTTCTCAAAAGCAGAGTGTGTTTCTTCTAAGGCGAGCTAGTGTTTGTTTCTCAGTCAGAAATGGAGTTGAATCACATGCCGTTTTTGGTCCTACGAGCAGGAGTTGTTTTATGGTAAGGAGAGTCACTATTACGCTCCCATTGCCATACACAGTGCAAATAACACTCTTGTCTGTTCCCAGCAAGTACAGTGTACTAGACTGAAGAGAAGCTACTGTTCTTGTCAGTTTCCTAAGCAGAGTTGAACTAGATATGGCCCGTGTGTGTAGGAAGCACAGTTCTTTTGTTCTGAGCAAGCTCACTGTTCTGGCCCTATAGGAAAAACAGTAGAGTAGAAGAGTGCTCTTTTCTCAAAAGCAGAGTGTGTTTCTTCTAAAGCGAGCTCGTGTTTGTTTTCCAGTCAGAAATGGAGTTGAATCACATGCAGTTTTTGGTCCTATGAGCAAGAGTTTTTTTCTGGTAAGGAGAGTCACTATTGTGCTCCCGTTGCCATACACAGTGGAAATAGCAATCGCGTCTGTCCCAGCAAGTACAGTGTACTGAACTGAAGAGAAGCAACTGTTCTTGTCATTTTCCTAAGCAGAGTTGAACTAGATATGGCCCGTCTGTGTAGGAAGCACAGTTCTTTTGGTCTGAGCAAGTTCACTGTTCTGGCCCTATAGGAAACACAGTAGAGTAGAAAAGTGCTCTTTTCTCAAAAGCAGAGTGTGTTTCTTGTAAGGCGAGCTAGTGTTTGTTTCCCAGTCAGAAATGGAGTTAAATCACATACAGTTTCTGCTCCTACGAGCAAGAGTTGTTTTCTGGTAAGGAGAGTCAATATTGCGCTCCCATTGCCATACACAGTACAAATATCACTCGCGTCTGTTCCCAGCAAGTACAGTGTACTGGACTGAAGAGAAGCTACTGTTCTTGTCAGTTTCCTATGCAGAGTTGAACTAGATATGGCCCGTGTGTGTAGGAAGCACAGTTCTTTTGTTCCGAGCAAGCTCACTGTTCTGGCCCTATAGGAAACACAGTAGAGTAGAAGAGTGCTCTTTTCTCAAAAGCAGAGTGTGTTTCTTCTAAGGCGAGCTAGTGTTTGTTTCCCAGTCAGAAATGGAGTTGAATCACATGCAGTTTTTGGTCCCACGAGCAAGAGTTGTTTTCTGGTAAGGAGAGTCACTAATGCGCTCCCATTGCCATACACAGCGCAAATAGCACTCGCATCTGTTCCCAGCAACTACAGTGTACTGGACTGAAGAGAAGCTACTGTTCTTGTCAGTTTCCTAAGCAGAGTTGAACTAGATATGGCCCGTGTGTGTAGGAAGCACAGTTCTTTTGTTCTGAGCAAGCTCACTGTTCTGGCCCTATAGGAATCAAAGTAGAGTAGAAGAGTGGTCTTTTCTCAAAAGCAGAGTGTGTTTCTTCTAAGGCGAGCTAGTGTGTGTTTCCCAGTCAGAAATGGAGTTGAATTCCATGCAGTTTTTGGTCCTATGAGCAAGAGTTTTTTTCTAGTAAGGAGAGTCACTATTGCGCTCCCATTGCCATACACAGTGGAAAAAGCACTCGCGTCTGTCCCAGCAAGTACAGTGTACTGAACTGAAGAGAAGCAACTGTTCTTGTCAGTTTCCTAAGCAGAGTTGAACTAGATTTGGCCCGTGTGTGTAGGAAGCACAGTTCTTTTCTTCTGAGCAAGTTCACTGTTCTGGCCCTATAGGAAACACAGTAGACTAGAAAAGTGCTCTTTTCTCAAAAGCAGAGTGTGTTTCTCGTAAGGCGAGCTAGTGTTTGTTTCCCAGTCAGAAATGGAGTTGAATCACATGCAGTTTCTGGTCCTACGAGCAAGAGTTGTTTTCTGGTAAGGAGAGTCACTATTGCGCTTTCATTGCCATACACAGTACAAATATCACTCGCGTCTGTTCCCAGCAAGTACAGTGTACTGGACTGAAGAGAAGCTACTGTTCTTGTCAGTTTCCTAAGCAGAGTTGAACTAGATATGGCCCGTGTGTGTAGGAAGCACAGTTCTTTTGTTCTGAGCAAGCTCACTGTTCTGGCCCTATTGGAAACACACTACAGTAGAAGAGTGGTCTTTTCTCAAAAGCAGAGTGTGTTTCTTAAAGGCGAGCTAGTGTTTGTTTCCCAGTCAGAAATGGAGTTGAATCACATGCAGTTTTTGGTCCTACGAGCAAGAGTTGTTTTCTGGTAAGGAGAGTCACTATTGCGCTCCCATTGCCATACACAGCGCAAATAGCACTCGCGTCTGTTCCCAGGAACTACAGTGTACTGGACTGAAGAGAAGCTACTGTTCTTGTCAGTTTCCTATGCAGAGTTGAACTAGATATGGCCCGTGTGTGTAGGAAGCACAGTTCTTTTGTTTTGAGCAAGCTCACTGTTCTGGCCCTATAGGAATCAAAGTAGAGTAGAAGAGTGGTCTTTTCTCAAAAGCAGAGTGTGTTTCTTCTAAGGCGAGCTAGTGTGTGTTTCCCAGTCAGAAATGGAGTTGAATTCCATGCAGTTTTTGGTCCTATGAGCAAGAGTTTTTTTCTGGTAAGGAGAGTCACTATTGCGCTCCCATTGCCATACACAGTGGAAAAAGCACTCGCGTCTGTCCCAGCAAGTACAGTGTACTGAACTGAAGAGAAGCAACTGTTCTTGTCAGTTTCTTAAGCAGAGTTGAACTAGATATGGCCCGTGTGTGTAGGAAGCACAGTTCTTTTCTTCTGAGCAAGTTCACTGTTCTGGCCCTATAGGAAACACTGTAGACTAGAAAAGTGCTCTTTTCTCAAAAGCAGAGTGTGTTTCTCGTAAGGCGAGTTAGTGTTTGTTTCCCAGTCAGAAATGGAGTTGAATCACATGCAGTTTCTGGTCCTAAGAGCAAGAGTTGTTTTCTGGTAAGGAGAGTCACTATTGCGCTCCCATTGCCATACACAGTGGAAAAAGCACACGCATCTGTCCCAGCAAGTACAGTGTACTGGACTGAAGAGAAGCAACTGTTCTTGTCAGTTTCCTAAGCAGAGTTGAACTAGATATGGCCCGTGTGTAGGAAGCACAGTTCTTTTCTTCTGAGCAAACTCACTGTTCTGGCCCTATAGGAAGCACAGTAGAGTAGAAGAGTGCTCTTTTCTCAAAAGCAGAGTGTGTTCCTCGTAAGGCGAGCTAGTGTTTGTTTCCCAGTCAGAAATGGAGTTGAATCACAAGCAGTTACTGGTCCTACGAGCAAGAGTTGTTTTCTGGTAAGGAGAGTCACTATTCCGCTCCCATTGCCATACACAGTACAAATATCACTCGCATCTGTTCCCAGCAAGTACAGTGTACTGGACTGAAGAGAATCTACTGTTCTTGTCAGTTTCCTAAGCAGAGTTGAACTAGATATGGCCCTTGTGTGTAGGAAGCACAGTTCTTTTGTTCTGAGAAAGCTCACTGTTCTGACCCTATAGGAATCACAGTAGAGTAGAAGAGTGTTCTTCTCAAAAGCAGAGTGTGTTTCTCGTAAGGCGAGCTACTGTTTGTTTCCCAGTGAGAAATGGAGTTGAATCACATGCAGTTTCTGGTCCTACGAGCAAGAGTTGTTTTCTGGTAAGGAGAGTCACTATTGCGCTCCCATTGCCATACACAGTACAAATATCACTCGCGTCTGTTCCCAGCAATTACAGTGTACTGGACTGAAGAGAAGCTACTGTTCTTGTCAGTTTCTTAAGCAGAGTTGAACTAGATATGGCCCGTGTGTGTAGGAAGCACAGTTCTTTTGTTCTGAGCAAGCTCACTGTTTTGCCCCTATTGGAAACACAGTAGAGTAGAAGAGTGCTCTTTTCTCAAAAGCAGAGTGTGTTTCTTCTAAGGCGAGCTAATGTTTGTTTCCAGTCAGAAATGGAGTTGAATCACATGCCGTTTTTGGTCCTACGAGCAGGAGTTGTTTTCTGGTAATGAGAGTCACTATTGCGCTCCCATTGCCATACACAGTGCAAATAACACTCTTGTCTGTTCCCAGCAAGTACAGTGTACTAGACTGAAGAGAAGCTACTGTTCTTGTCAGTTTCCTAAGCAGAGTTGAACTAGATATGGCCCGTGTGTGTAGGAAGCACAGTTCTTTTGTTCTGAGCAAGCTCACTGTTCTGGTCCTATAGGACACAGTAGAGTAGAAGAGTGCTCTTTTCTCAAAAGCAGAGTTTGTTTCTTCTAAGGCGAGCTAGTGTTTGTTTCCCAGTCAGAAATGGAGTTGAATCACATGCACTTTCTGGTCCTACGAGCAAGAGTTTTTTTCTGGTAAGTAGAGTCACTATTGCGCTACCATTGCCATACACAGTACAAATATCACTCGCGTCTGTTCCCAGCAAGTACAGTGTACTGGACTGAAGAGAATCTACTGTTCTTGTCAGTTTCCTAAGCAGAGTTGAACTAGATATGGCCCGTGTGTGTAGGAAGCACAGTTCTTTTGTTCTGAGCAAGCTCACTGTTCTGGTCCTATAGGACACAGTAGAGTAGAAGAGTGCTCTTTTCTCAAAAGCAGAGTTTGTTTCTTCTAAGGCGAGCTAGTGTTTGTTTCCCAGTCAGAAATGGAGTTGAATCACATGCACTTTCTGGTCCTACGAGCAAGAGTTTTTTTCTGGTAAGTAGAGTCACTATTGCGCTCCCATTGCCATACACAGTACAAATATCACTCGCGTCTGTTCCCAGCAATTACAGTGTACTGGACTGAAGAGAATCTATTGTTCTTGTCAGTTTCCTAAGCAGAGTTGAACTAGATATGGCCTGTGTGTAGGAAGCACAGTTCTTTTGTTCTGAGCAAGCTCACTGTTCTGGCCCTATAGGAAACACAGTAGAGTAGAAGAGTGCTTTTTTCTCAAAAGCAGAGTGTGTTTCTTCTAAGGCGAGCTAGTGTTTGATTCCCGGTCAGAAATGGAGTTGAATCACATGCAGTTTTTGGTCCCACGAGCAAGAGTTGTTTTCTGGTAAGGAGAGGTACTATTGTGCTCCCATTGCCATACACAGCGCAAATAACTCTCGCGTCTGTTCCCAGCAACTACAGTGTACTGGACTGAAGAGAAACTACTGTTCTTGTCAGTTTCCTAAGCAGAGTTGAACTAGATATGGCCCGTGTGTGTAGGAAGCACAGTTCTTTTGTTCTGAGCAAGCTCACTGTTCTGGCCCTATAGGAAAAACAGTAGAGTAGAAGAGTGGTCTTTTCTCAAAAGCAGAGTGTGTTTCTTCTAAGGCGAGCTAGTGTTTGTTTCTCAGTCAGAAATGGAGTTGAATCACATGCCGTTTTTGGTCCTACGAGCAGGAGTTGTTTTATGGTAAGGAGAGTCACTATTACGCTCCCATTGCCATACACAGTGCAAATAACACTCTTGTCTGTTCCCAGCAAGTACAGTGTACTAGACTGAAGAGAAGCTACTGTTCTTGTCAGTTTCCTAAGCAGAGTTGAACTAGATATGGCCCGTGTGTGTAGGAAGCACAGTTCTTTTGTTCTGAGCAAGCTCACTGTTCTGGCCCTATAGGAAAAACAGTAGAGTAGAAGAGTGCTCTTTTCTCAAAAGCAGAGTGTGTTTCTTCTAAAGCGAGCTCGTGTTTGTTTTCCAGTCAGAAATGGAGTTGAATCACATGCAGTTTTTGGTCCTATGAGCAAGAGTTTTTTTCTGGTAAGGAGAGTCACTATTGTGCTCCCGTTGCCATACACAGTGGAAATAGCAATCGCGTCTGTCCCAGCAAGTACAGTGTACTGAACTGAAGAGAAGCAACTGTTCTTGTCATTTTCCTAAGCAGAGTTGAACTAGATATGGCCCGTCTGTGTAGGAAGCACAGTTCTTTTGTTCTGAGCAAGTTCACTGTTCTGGCCCTATAGGAAACACAGTAGAGTAGAAAAGTGCTCTTTTCTCAAAAGCAGAGTGTGTTTCTTGTAAGGCGAGCTAGTGTTTGTTTCCCAGTCAGAAATGGAGTTAAATCACATACAGTTTCTGGTCCTACGAGCAAGAGTTGTTTTCTGGTAAGGAGAGTCAATATTGCGCTCCCATTGCCATACACAGTACAAATATCACTCGCGTCTGTTCCCAGCAAGTACAGTGTACTGGACTGAAGAGAAGCTACTGTTCTTGTCAGTTTCCTATGCAGAGTTGAACTAGATATGGCCCGTGTGTGTAGGAAGCACAGTTCTTTTGTTCCGAGCAAGCTCACTGTTCTGGCCCTATAGGAAACACAGTAGAGTAGAAGAGTGCTCTTTTCTCAAAAGCAGAGTGTGTTTCTTCTAAGGCGAGCTAGTGTTTGTTTCCCAGTCAGAAATGGAGTTGAATCACATGCAGTTTTTGGTCCCACGAGCAAGAGTTGTTTTCTGGTAAGGAGAGTCACTAATGCGCTCCCATTGCCATACACAGCGCAAATAGCACTCGCATCTGTTCCCAGCAACTACAGTGTACTGGACTGAAGAGAAGCTACTGTTCTTGTCAGTTTCCTCAGCAGAGTTGAACTAGATATGGCCCGTGTGTGTAGGAAGCACAGTTCTTTTGTTCTGAGCAAGCTCACTGTTCTGGCCCTATAGGAATCAAAGTAGAGTAGAAGAGTGGTCTTTTCTCAAAAGCAGAGTGTGTTTCTTCTAAGGCGAGCTAGTGTGTGTTTCCCAGTCAGAAATGGAGTTGAATTCCATGCAGTTTTTGGTCCTATGAGCAAGAGTTTTTTTCTGGTAAGGAGAGTCACTATTGCGCTCCCATTACCATACACAGTGGAAAAAGCACTGGCGTCTGTCCCAGCAAGTACAGTGTACTGAACTGAAGAGAAGCAACTGTTCTTGTCAGTTTCCTAAGCAGAGTTGAACTAGATATGGCCCGTGTGTGTAGGAAGCACAGTTCTTTTCTTCTGAGCAAGTTCACTGTTCTGGCCCTATAGGAAACACAGTAGACTAGAAAAGTGCTCTTTTCTCAAAAGCAGAGTGTGTTTCTCGTAAGGCGAGCTAGTGTTTGTTTCCCAGTCAGAAATGGAGTTGAATCACATGCAGTTTCTGGTCCTACGAGCAAGAGTTGTTTTCTGGTAAGGAGAGTCACTATTGCGCTCCCATTGCCATACACAGTACAAATATCACTCGCGTCTGTTCCCAGCAAGTACAGTGTACTGGACTGAAGAGAAGCTACTGTTCTTGTCAGTTTCCTAAGCAGAGTTGAACTAGATATGGCCCGTGTGTGTAGGAAGCACAGTTCTTTTGTTCTGAGCAAGCTCACTGTTCTGGCCCTATTGGAAACACACTACAGTAGAAGAGTGGTCTTTTCTCAAAAGCAGAGTGTGTTTCTTAAAGGCGAGCTAGTGTTTGTTTCCCAGTCAGAAATGGAGTTGAATCACATGCAGTTTTTGGTCCTACGAGCAAGAGTTGTTTTCTGGTAAGGAGAGTCACTATTGCGCTCCCATTGCCATACACAGCGCAAATAGCACTCGCGTCTGTTCCCAGCAACTACAGTGTACTGGACTGAAGAGAAGCTACTGTTCTTGTCAGTTTCCTATGCAGAGTTGAACTAGATATGGCCCGTGTGTGTAGGAAGCACAGTTCTTTTGTTTTGAGCAAGCTCACTGTTCTGGCCCTATAGGAATCAAAGTAGAGTAGAAGAGTGGTCTTTTCTCAAAAGCAGAGTGTGTTTCTTCTAAGGCGAGCTAGTGTGTGTTTCCCAGTCAGAAATGGAGTTGAATTCCATGCAGTTTTTGGTCCTATGAGCAAGAGTTTTTTTCTGGTAAGGAGAGTCACTATTGCGCTCCCATTGCCATACACAGTGGAAAAAGCACTCGCGTCTGTCCCAGCAAGTACAGTGTACTGAACTGAAGAGAAGCAACTGTTCTTGTCAGTTTCTTAAGCAGAGTTGAACTAGATATGGCCCGTGTGTGTAGGAAGCACAGTTCTTTTCTTCTGAGCAAGTTCACTGTTCTGGCCCTATAGGAAACACTGTAGACTAGAAAAGTGCTCTTTTCTCAAAAGCAGAGTGTGTTTCTCGTAAGGCGAGCTAGTGTTTGTTTCCCAGTCAGAAATGGAGTTGAATCACATGCAGTTTCTGGTCCTAAGAGCAAGAGTTGTTTTCTGGTAAGGAGAGTCACTATTGCGCTCCCATTGCCATACACAGTGGAAAAAGCACGCGCGTCTGTCCCAGCAAGTACAGTGTACTGAACTGAAGAGAAGCAACTGTTCTTGTCAGTTTCCTAAGCAGAGTTGAACTAGATATGGCCCGTGTGTAGGAAGCACAGTTCTTTTCTTCTGAGCAAACTCACTGTTCTGGCCCTATAGGAAGCACAGTAGAGTAGAAGAATGCTCTTTTCTCAAAAGCAGAGTGTGTTTCTCGTAAGGCGAGCTAGTGTTTGTTTCCCAGTCAGAAATGGAGTTGAATCACAAGCAGTTACTGGTCCTACGAGCAAGAATTGTTTTCTGGTAAGGAGAGTCACTATTCCGCTCCCATTGCCATACACAGTACAAATATCACTCGCATCTGTTCCCAGCAAGTACAGTGTACTGGACTGAAGAGAATCTACTGTTCTTGTCAGTTTCCTAAGCAGAGTTGAACTAGATATGGCCCTTGTGTGTAGGAAGCACAGTTCTTTTGTTCTGAGAAAGCTCACTGTTCTGACCCTATAGGAATCACAGTAGAGTAGAAGAGTGTTCTTCTCAAAAGCAGAGTGTGTTTCTCGTAAGGCGAGCTACTGTTTGTTTCCCAGTGAGAAATGGAGTTGAATCACATGCAGTTTCTGGTCCTACGAGCAAGAGTTGTTTTCTGGTAAGGAGAGTCACTATTGCGCTCCCATTACCATACACAGTACAAATATCACTCGCGTCTGTTCCCAGCAATTACAGTGTACTGGACTGAAGAGAAGCTACTGTTCTTGTCAGTTTCTTAAGCAGAGTTGAACTAGATATGGCCCGTGTTTGTAGGAAGCACAGTTCTTTTGTTCTGAGCAAGCTCACTGTTCTGCCCCTATTGGAAACACAGTAGAGTAGAAGAGTGGTCTTTTCTCAAAAGCAGAGTGTGTTTCTTCTAAGGCGAGCTAATGTTTGTTTCCCAGTCAGAAATGGAGTTGAATCACATGCCGTTTTTGGTCCTACGAGCAGGAGTTGTTTTCTGGTAAGGAGAGTCACTATTGCGCTCCCATTGCCATACACAGTGCAAATAACACTCTTGTCTGTTCCCAGCAAGTACAGTGTACTAGACTGAAGAGAAGCTACTGTTCTTGTCAGTTTCCTAAGCAGAGTTGAACTAGATATGGCCCGTGTGTGTAGGAAGCACAGTTCTTTTGTTCTGAGCAAGCTCACTGTTCTGGCCCTATAGGACACAGTAGAGTAGAAGAGTGCTCTTTTCTCAAAAGCAGAGTTTGTTTCTTCTAAGGCGAGCTAGTGTTTGTTTCCCAGTCAGAAATGGAGTTGAATCACATGCACTTTCTGGTCCTACGAGCAAGAGTTTTTTTCTGGTAAGTAGAGTCACTATTGCGCTCCCATTGCCATACACAGTACAAATATCACTCACGTCTGTTCCCAGGAAGTACAGTGTACTGGACTGAAGAGAATCTACTGTTCTTGTCAGTTTCCTAAGCAGAGTTGAACTAGATATGGCCCGTGTGTGTAGGAAGCACAGTTCTTTTGTTCTGAGCAAGCTCACTGTTCTGGTCCTATAGGACACAGTAGAGTAGAAGAGTGCTCTTTTCTCAAAAGCAGAGTTTGTTTCTTCTAAGGCGAGCTAGTGTTTGTTTCCCAGTCAGAAATGGAGTTGAATCACATGCACTTTCTGGTCCTACGAGCAAGAGTTTTTTTCTGGTAAGTAGAGTCACTATTGCGCTCCCATTGCCATACACAGTGGAAAAAGCACTCGCGTCTGTCCCAGCAAGTACAGTGTACTGAACTGAAGAGAAGCAACTGTTCTTGTCAGTTTCCTAAGCAGAGTTGAACTAGATGTGGCCCGTGTGTGTAGGAAGCACAGTTCTTTTCTTCTGAGCAAGTTCACTGTTCTGGCCCTATAGGAAACACAGTAGACTAGAAAAGTGCTCTTTTCTCAAAAGCAGAGTGTGTTTCTCGTAAGGCGAGCTAGTGTTTGTTTCCCAGTCAGAAATGGAGTTGAATCACATGCAGTTTCTGGTCCTACGAGCAAGAGTTGTTTTCTGGTAAGGAGAGTCACTATTGTGCTCCCATTGCCATACACAGTACAAATAACACTCGCGTCTGTTCCCAGCAAGTACAGTGTACTGGACTGAAGAGAAGCTACTGTTCTTGTCAGTTTCCTAAGCAGAGTTGAACTAGATATGGCCCGTGTGTGTAGGAAGCACAGTTCTTTTGTTCTGAGCAAGCTCACTGTTCTGGCCCTATTGGAAACACACTACAGTAGAAGAGTGGTCTTTTCTCAAAAGCAGAGTGTGTTTCTTAAAGGCGAGCTAGTGTTTGTTTCCCAGTCAGAAATGGAGTTGAATCACATGCAGTTTTTGGTCCTACGAGCAAGAGTTGTTTTCTGGTAAGGAGAGTCACTTTTGCGCTCCCATTGCCATACACAGCGCAAATAGCACTCGCGTCTGTTCCCAGCAACTACAGTGTACTGGACTGAAGAGAAACTACTGTTCTTGTCAGTTTCCTATGCAGAGTTGAACTAGATATGGCCCGTGTGTGTAGGAAGCACAGTTCTTTTGTTCTGAGCAAGCTCACTGTTCTGGCCCTATAGGAAACACAGTAGAGTAGAAGAGTGCTCTTTTCTCAAAAGCAGAGTGTGTTTCTTCTAAGGCGAGCTAGTGTTTGTTTCCCAGTCAGAAATGGACTTGAATCACATGCAGTTTCTGGTCCTATGAGCAAGAGTTGTTTTCTGGTAAGGAGAGTCACTATTGTGCTCCCATTGCCATATACAGTGCAAATAGCACTCGGGTCTGTTCCCAGCAACTACAGTGTACTGGACTAAAGAGAAGGTACTCTTCTTGTCAGTTTCCTAAGCAGAGTTGAACTAGATATGGCCCGTGTGTGTAGGAAGCACAGTTCTTTTGTTCTGAGCAAGCTCACTGTTCTGGCCTTTAGGAAACACAGTAGAGTAGAAGAGTGCTCTTTTCTCAAAAGCAGAGTGTGTTTCTTCTAAGGCGAGCTAGTGTTTGTTTCCCAGTCAGAAATGGAGTTGAATCACATGCAGTTTTTGGTCCTACGAGCAAGAGTTGTTTTCTGGTAGGAGAGTCACTATTGTGCTCCCATTGCCATACACAGTACAAATAGCACTCACGTCTGTTCCCAGCAAGTACAGTGTACTGGACTGAAGAGAAGCTACTGTTCTTGTCAGTTTCCTAATAGAGTTGAACTAGATATGGCCCGTGTGTGTAGGAAGCACAGTTCTTTTGTTCTGAGCAAGCTCACTGTTCTGGCCTTTAGGAAACACAGTAGAGTAGAAGAGTGCTCTTTTCTCAAAAGCAGAGTGTGTTTCTTCTAAGGCGAGCTAGTGTTTTTTTCCCAGTCAGAAATGGAGTTGAATCACATGCAGTTTTTGGTCCTACGAGCAAGAGTTGTTTTCTGGTAGGAGAGTCACTATTGTGTTCCCATTGCCATACACAGTACAAATAGCACTCACGTCTGTTCCCAGCAAGTACAGTGTACTGGACTGAAGAGAAGCTACTGTTCTTCTCAGTTTCCTAAGCAGAGTTGAACTAGATATGGCCCGTGTGTGTAGGAAGCAGAGTTCTTTTGTTCTGAGCAAGCTCACTCTTCTGGCCCTATAGGAAACACAGTGGAGAAGAAGAGTGGTCTTTTCTCAAAAGCAGAGTGTGTTTCTTCTAAGGCGAGCTAGTGTTTGTTTCCCAGTCAGAAATGGAGTTGAATCACATGCAGTTTTTGGTCCTATGAGCAAGAGTTGTTTTCTGGTAAGGAGGGTCACTATTGTGCTCCCTTTGCAATACACAGTGCAAATAGCACTCGCGTCTGTTCACAGCAAGTACAGTGTACTGGACTGAAGAGAAGCTACTGTTCTTGTCAGTTTCGTAAGCAGGGTTGAACTAGATATGGCCCGTGTGTGTAGGAAGCACAGTTCTTTTGTTCTGAGCAAGCTCACTGTTCTGGCCCTATAGGAAACACAGTAGAGTAGAAGAGTGCTCTTTTCTCCAAAGCAGAGTGTGTTTCTTCTAAGGCGAGCTAGTGTTGGTTTCGCAGTCAATAATGGAGTTGAATCACATGCAGTTTTGGTCCTACGAGCAAGAGTTGTTTTCTGGTAAGGAGAGTCACTATTGGGCTCCCATTGCCATACACAGTGCAAATAGCACTCGCGTCTGTTCCCAGGAAGTACAGTGTACTGGACTGAAGAGAAGCAACTGTTCTTGTCAGTTTCCTAAGCAGAGTTGAACTAGATATGGCCCGTGTGTGTAGGAAGCACAGTTCATTTGTACTGAGCAAGCTCACTGTTCTGGCCCTATAGGAATCACAGTAGAGTAGAAGAGTGCTCTTTTCTCAAAAGCAGAGTGTGTTTCTTCTAAGGCGAGCTAGTGTTTGTTTCCCAGTGAGAAATGGAGTTGAATCACATGCATTTTCTGTTCCTACGAGCAAGAGTTGTTTTATGGTAAGGAGAGTTACTATTGTGCTCCCATTGCCATACACAGTGCAAATAGCACTCGCGTCTGTTCCCAGCATGTACAGTGTACTGGACTGAAGAAAAGCTACTGTTATTGTCAGTTTCCTAAACAGAGTTGAACTAGATATGGCCCGTGTGTGTAGGAAGCACAGTTCTTTTGTTCTGAGCAAGCTCACTGTTCTGGCCCTCTAGGAAACACAGTAGAGTAGAAGAGTGCTCTTTTCTCAAAAAAAGAGTGTGTTTCTCGTAAGGCGAGCTACTGTTTGTTTCCCAGTGAGAAATGGAGTTGAATCACATGCAGTTTCTGGTCCTACGAGCAAGAGTTGTTTTCTGGTAAGGAGAGTCACTATTGCGCTCCCATTGCCATACACAGTACAAATATCACTCGCGTCTGTTCCCAGCAATTACAGTGTACTGGACTGAAGAGAAGCTACTGTTCTTGTCAGTTTCTTAAGCAGAGTTGAACTAGATATGGCCCGTGTTTGTAGGAAGCACAGTTCTTTTGTTCTGAGCAAGCTCACTGTTCTGCCCCTATTGGAAACACAGTAGAGTAGAAGAGTGGTCTTTTCTCAAAAGCAGAGTGTGTTTCTTCTAAGGCGAGCTAATGTTTGTTTCCCAGTCAGAAATGGAGTTGAATCACATGCCGTTTTTGGTCCTACGAGCAGGAGTTGTTTTCTGGTAAGGAGAGTCACTATTGCGCTCCCATTGCCATACACAGTACAAATATCACTCGCGTCTGTTCCCAGCAAGTACAGTGTACTAGACTCAAGAGAAGCTACTGTTCTTGTCAGTTTCCTAAGCAGAGTTGAACTAGATATGGCCCGTGTGTGTAGGAAGCACAGTTCTTTTGTTCTGAGCAAGCTCACTGTTCTGGTCCTATAGGACACAGTAGAGTAGAAGAGTGCTCTTTTCTCAAAAGCAGAGTTTGTTTCTTCTAAGGCGAGCTAGTGTTTGTTTCCCAGTCAGAAATGGAGTTGAATCACATGCACTTTCTGGTCCTACGAGCAAGAGTTTTTTTCTGGTAAGTAGAGTCACTATTGCGCTCCCATTGCCATACACAGTACAAATATCACTCGCGTCTGTTCCCAGCAAGTACAGTGTACTGGACTGAAGAGAATCTACTGTTCTTGTCAGTTTCCTAAGCAGAGTTGAACTAGATATGGCCCGTGTGTGTAGGAAGCACAGTTCTTTTGTTCTGAGCAAGCTCACTGTTCTGGTCCTATAGGACACAGTAGAGTAGAAGAGTG